>NW_024745360.1:0-10000 GCF_018991925.1 Homarus americanus | reverse complement strand
CATTTGTAGACCTGAATTTATTGACGATGAACTAAAACACATCTGTTCCATTGCACAGAAACTCGGCAACCCTTCTGTGTTTGTTGATCAATGCCTTAAAAGTGCAAAAAATCCTTTTCATTCCTCAAACGAAGTCTACACCAAGAATATTTTCTGACTCTGCCCTATCGTATGAATTTGTCCCGTTAGTCCGGTCCTCAGTTTAAATATTAATAATGTTTTCAAGTATACTCAAACCATTACCAATAAGTTAATAATGAATATCCCAAGTTTGAATGTAAATGAAATGCTATTGTATTCCATGGCAAATGTAATTGTAATTATGTACTGTGACATGAAAAAAACACTGCAGCTCAGAATCAAAACAACATAAGTATATCGAATCATCTGAAAGCAGTGCCTTGTCCGCTCAGTTAGAATAATAACCACCCCATTGCTTGGGAAAAACCTAGAAGTATCTAAACCATCAGTGTCACAGAAAGCACTTAATGAAGCTAGAAGATGAAATTAAAACCAATAACCTTAGTGATGGCTCAGTTCAAAATGATAATATGTTACATAAATTTATTTGTCAGTGCCCAAGGTTAAAAAGCTTGAAACCTTGATCTAGATGTATGATAATAGTTATTTTGTGGGTCCTTATTTTTCACCTGACCTGACTCAGTCACGTCACCACCCTCTCTCTGCTCCCCTACGTAAATATGTGGGATTTGGATGTCATCATATACCCGACCACCTTTAGTCAAACCCGTATATTTAAGCCTCTCGTCCAAGTAATCCAGTTGCCTCTGAAGATGTCTTTTAATAAAGACTAAAGCCAAAGTAACATATTGTTTCCATTTTCCTGTAGATTTATCAAGATTTATCTTATCCACGTTTTCATTAGGATTTACAAATATATATATAAATATATAATATATATATATATATATATTATATTTGTAAATCCCGTCAAATTTAATGGACTTAATTTCTCTACTAATTTTAAGCTATTAAAAATTAATAGATGGTACGGCAGGAAGCTTTTTCCTTGAGAAAAAATCCAAACTGCTAACAAGAACACTTTAAATTCACTCAAACAAAATGAATTATTCAGACCCGTGTGGAAGGATAGTGCCCTGTGACTAGATGAATGACACACTGCAAAATTTAGACACTTTATATTCTCCAACACTGCCAAACACACCAACAATGGTAACTAATATGACTCTTTAACTTTAAACTTAAAACACTACTTGGGGAATAAAAGTTATACATGATATAGAAATTACAAAGTCACAAAATAATAAGTTTGAGTATTAAGAAATGTTGTTTGCACCCATGAAACAGGCTCTAAGGGCTTTCAAACAAAATAATATCAAATACGAGAAATGGTATTAAAAATAAGAAATAAATACTTCTTACAATGAATAGGCCTGGCACTCAACCAAATTATATCACCCCAACAGATGCACACTTCCTTAACCTAATCTAACTCACTGGGGGAACAAGCATATACCTGAGATCAGAATTACAGAAGAACAATAGATGCATTGGTGTTAGGGAATCAAATCACAGTATCACTCTGTTCCACTTTCATGACACAACGCCAAAAACACTACTATCAAAATTATTTAAGAAAATATTTAAGCCACACACGCCAAGATACTATCAGGCCTGAGAGTGAAAGACCGCCATCTGTAATAGGAGATAAAATGTTCCTCTAGGTATTCTAGAGTCCTAGACCAATGGTCTGTAAAAGACCATTAATATACTCAGAGAGCCATAGGTATCTCTGGGTGCGCCCATAAGCAGGGAAGAGAGTGGTCAATTGCATTCTTGTGCAGCAGAGGAGCTTTTAGCTTTCCTGTTAAAGTGAGGGTTTCACTTGCTGCTCGGGACATAGTGGTGTTAGGAGTCATCGCCACAGCACCCAGACGGCAAGATTCCTCAAGAGATCCTCTGGTACCCTGCCAACAGTGACAGGCCTTACTCGATCGGTCCACAGACAATCGCCACCCTCAACCATCAACGCAGTCAATCTTCGCAGGTCAAATTTCGGGTCAACTCAATCAGCTGGTGGGTTCTGACGGAAACCCTGAAATGAACTCACTGTTAGCTCTAGTTAACTTTACCACTGCCCTATCTAACCCTGTCTGAGATTGAATGAGACTTACTTGTTATACTGCAATAGCGCAGCACAGGTGACTAGGCCACGTGACTATTTCTGTGACGGACGCGCAGGGACATCTTGTCTGTGTGACTGCTCCCCGCGACTGAGGCCCAGCCAGCGTCGCGTCCTCTCAAGGCGTTAGCTTATGCCTACGTGACATATTTTCCGCCTAACTAATAACTCCTTGGGACACCCGTAACATTATTCAGACTGATAAACGATCTATAATAATTTCAAATTCAATAATAGTCCCTTACTTCATGAATCGCATCATTATTAATTCGGTAAATTACATTTAATATCATATAGGCCTAGTTCCGCAATCTCTCGCTATGAGCAGGCAGCGCTCTTTTCCCTCCCGCGACCTTGAACGCTCAGTGTTGCCAATGGCGGGGCATTCGAAATTACTCTGAAATTTCTGAGTATTACAATCGACCCCCCTAAAAAAAGACAGCACTGTCCTCATGTGCTGAGAAAACATACATACGACACCCCTAAAATTTGTTCTAAGGCCTGCATCTCACCCCTTTAACGTGCTAAATGCAGCATTTGTCTTCTCTTCTCTCCTTTTCTCTCCCGCTAACACTCGACCCCCCTAAAAAAAAACTGCACTGCCCTCATGTGCTGAGAGAACATACATACGACCCACCTAAAAAAAAACAGCACTGCCCTCATGTGCTGAGAGAACAACTTAGAACCCACCTTCAACTCTGTACTATTCCACTCGCAGCTAGCAACTCCATTTCTTCCTAGCCCAACTCAAACCAACCAGAACATCACGCTCCCCTTTTGCCTGGCCCTTAACTAGAGAACCAATGTCAAAATTAATACCAGCCCAAAACAAACATGCTCTCCTTTGGCCTGGCCCTTGAACTAAGAGGAACCAGTGTCAAAAAAATACTCAGTCCATCTCAAACATGCTCTCCTTTGCCTGGCCCTTGAACTAAGAGGAACCAGTGTCAAAACAATACTCAGTCCAAAACAAACATGCTCTCTTTTTGCCTGGCCCTTGAGCTAAGAGGAACCAGTGTCAAAAAAATACTCAGCTCACGTCTCCGAACCTCATGCCGGCAGACCAACCCTCTGACAATGTACCAGTCCATATTAGTGAGGCCCTGGACATTACAACCGTACTCTCAATCCCGCTCATGACAGCAACTCATTCCCGCTCATGACAGCAACTCAATCCTGCTCATGACAGCAACTCAATCCCGCTCATGACAGCAACCACTACTCAACGCACATCTCTGACCTAACCATCTCCCCAATCCCCTCTGCCCTACTCACGACTCCTCCAACTCACCCTCGACAACCTGCCTTTTCCCATTACCATGCACCCTAAACTGTAATCGGTTGGCTTCGTCTTGTCTCTCAGCTGGAGGGCTCGATCAACCTCTCTGAACTACTTACGTACCCCTATATTTCCCACTTGGACCTCACACTTCCTTGACTGCTGGACGTGTGCCTGAGACTCCCACTTGAACCTGTTTACCTGTGCTTGATAATCCCTCTTTAGGTCTCCGAACTCCTCTCTCAGCTGTACCAAGGTCCCGCGGCCGTCTCTCTTCCTCCTCATACACATCTCTACTGTCAAGCCTAACCAACTCAGTCCGGGCACAAGGATGAGCATCAGTGCGAGTTCAATCCCTACCATTACTAACCAACACATGATGGCGTTCATTATCCCAACCACAGAACTATCAGTCACGACATTAAAAACTACGCTCTGCTACCATTTGTAACCGGTGGGAATTTACTGGACTTTAATTTCTCACTTGACTTGGGATTTATTAAATATTAATAGATGGTAATGGCAGTGGAAGCGCCCCTTTGAGAAAAATCCCGAACCAGCACAAGAACTCTTAAATCTACTAAACAAAATTAATTGTCCGTGACCCGTGGAAGGATAGCGTCTGTGACTGGGATGAATGAGACACACTGTAAAATTTAGACACTTATATTCCCTCCAACACTACAAACACAATCAAATAATGGTACACCAATATGCGCACCTCTTAACCTGAACTTAAAACACTACTCTGGGGAATAAAAGTTATACATGATATAGAAATTATTAGAAACTCAGGCAACAATAAATTTGAAGTATTAAGAAATGTTGCTTGTACACATGAAACAGGCCTTAAGGGCTTTCACAAAATAATATCAGTCACTTAGGAAATGGTATTAAAAAATAAGAAATTAACTACTCTACAATGAATAGGCCTTAAGGGCTTTCAACAAAATTATAGCACCCCAACAGATGTACACTTCCTAACCTAACCTAACCACTACTCTGGGGAACAAGGTTATACCTGAGATCAGAATTATGAAGAACAATTAGAGGCATTAAAAGAATCAAATCACAGTATCACTCTGGTTCCACTTAATGGCACAAACATTCAAAAAACACTACTATCAAAATTATTTAAGAAATATTAAACTACACACGTCAAGATAATATCAGTAACTGAGAAATGGTATTAACTACACCCGTAATAAGGAAGATAAAATGTTCCTCTAGGTATCTCCTAGAGTCCTAGACTCACGGTCTCAGTGTGTGACCATTAATATACTCAGATAGCCTCAGTGTACTCCCAGTGCGTCCATGGGCAGGAAGAGAGAACGCCAGCAGGTGTCTATGGCCAGTAGGTAACACTTCTAGCTGACCGAGGACACGTGGTGTTGTGCACCCGCGTGGTAAGAACTGATCACCCACTGCTGATGCTGGTCCCGTGTCGTTTTAGTTGTCAGGAGCACTCGTTCACTCAAGAGATCCTTTGCTACCCGCTAAACAGTGACAGGCCTACACTGATCGGTCCAATGGCGACAATCGCCACCCTCAATCATCAACGGCAGTCTCAAACGGCAGTCAATCTCTCGCAGTCAACTCCGGTCAAGTGGGTTCTGACGGAAACCCTGAAATGAACTCACTGTTAGCTCTAGTTAACTTTACCACTGGCCTATCTAAACCCTGTCTGAGATTGAATGAGACTTACTTGTTATACTGCAATAGCGCAGCACAGGTGACTAGGCCACGTGACTATTTCTGTGACGGACGCGCAGGGACGTCTTGTCTGTGTGACTGCTCCCCGCGACTGAGGCCCAGCCAGCGTCGCGTCCTCTCAAGGCGTTAGCTTATGCCTACGTGACATATTTTCCGCCTAACTAATAACTCCTTGGGACACCCGTAACATTATTCAGACTGATAAACGATCTATAATAATTTCAAATTCAATAATAGTCCCTTACTTCATGAATCGCATCATTATTAATTCGGTAAATTACATTTAATATCATATAGGCCTAGTTCCGCAATCTCTCGCGATGAGCAGGCAGCGCTCTTTTCCCTCCCGCGACCTTGAACGCTCAGTGTTCCCAATGGCGGGGCATTCGAAATTACTCTGAAATTTCTGAGTATTACATATATATATATATATATATATATATATATATATATATATATATATATATATATATATATATATATATATATATATATATATATATATATATATATATATATATATATATATATATATATATATATGCTGATAACCACAAGGAAAGAAGAAAACATCAAGTTCCTGCCAGGTTAGGATCCAATGCTCTGTCAGACAGTTCATTTGAGGGATAACAAGCACTATTGACTGGGATAATGCCTCTCAATATTACCATGTAATCTAATTGATAGTAGGAACATCATAGAATCTAGTCTTATTAAATATACCAAAGATTCAACATGAATTCGAAAGAAGGTGCATGTACAAGTTGGACAATTTTATAATAAGAAGATTTTGTAACCAGGTGAGAAGGTCGGGCCAACTCGGACCATCTGACCCAGATCATCAAACTGCTAGTGTTATTTAAAGATTAGTAGGGCTCACTACCTAATCATTCAATCATATTGTGGACCTGGTCTCACCCTCCTCTGTATATACACCTTGGTTTGTATTTCTGTTTAGTCTGTACTCACCCCTGAAGATGTAATTACACGAAAAGCGCTTGGGAACTTGTGTTTTCTTCCCTTGTGGTTATCAGCATATACCTAGATCACGCCAAGACTCACAGTAATTTTATTACATAGGCATATATATATATATATACAGTATTAGCCTAACGCTGCTCTCAACTTTAACGCAGCTTTTATCATATAATGCGTGCTCGCCAGAGCTGAACTTTCACTTAACACGGATTTTTTCCACATATACGTGAGCGTCCGCTGGACGCTGAGCTTTTTAGATTTGCCCCCTAACCCTGCCTGACTGCCCATGTTTTAGCCTATAAAAATTCATACAAATTACCCCAGAATATAATTACATTGCTGAATTTATAATTGAGGAATATTTGAATATAAACATCATATATTTTGAATTGACATACAAATTTTAGATAAAAATTTTTGTCAGAGTAACTATGTTATCTTTTGTAGCAAAAATATATGACATTTATATTCAAAATATTCCGTCTTAAGTAAGAATCCAGCAAATGTCAATTATATTATCCTAACTTTAGTTTGAGGTATTATTTATTAAAATTTAGTGGTTATCCCACACATTCCTTGGGATTGGTGGGGGTGGGGGAGGAGGGACTCATCGACCATCTGTTACCACTCCGCAAGAATTTTTTTTTTTTATTATTAATCAGATATTTGTTTTAATACAAAAATTCACAACAACTTACTCCCGGTTCGAATATAATTTACATTGCTGGAATTCTTATAATTTGATGATCATTTTAAATATAAAAACAGATGATATACAAATTTTAGATAAAATTTTTCTGAAATTAACTATATCTTTGTGCAAAATATACGACATTTATATTCAAAATATTCCTGGTCTTACACGAATCCAGCAATGTCAATTATATTATTCCAAACTTAATCTGAGGTATTATTTAATACTAAATGTTAAAAACCCCTGAAGGGAGGATTGGTGGGGGTGAGATTGGGACTGACCGCGTGGTTAAAGAGGGGGAGGCAAGGTGGGGTACTTTGATTGACAGATAGTGTCGTGAAGATTTTTTAATCAAGAGATTTGTTTAGTCACAAAAATTCATACAAATTACCCGGGTCAGAATATATTCTATATTGCTGGAAATTTTATAATTTGGTGATTATTTTGAAATCATATATATTTCATTAAACATACAAATTTTAGATAAAAATTTTTCTAGGTAACTATGTTATCTTTTGTGCAAAATATATGACATTTATATTCAAAATATTCCTGGTCTTACAGGAATCAAGCAAATGTCAAATTGATAATCCTAACTTTAGTTTGAGGTATTATTTATTAAAAATTTAGTGGTTTTCTCAAAAATTTCTGAGGAAGGAGCTACAAAGTGTAGTGTGAGAGGGAGGGAGTTGATCCATTATTTGAATGGACATTAACTCATGACTAGTATTTCTATTTCTCTATATTAATACCATCATAAAATTAAGATGTTATTTTTTACTACAACATAGGTATGTGCTCAAAAAGTGGAGTTTGGGGGTCGATGCCTTTATTGGAAATAATCCCATATGTTCTGCTGTCACTATAAGATTACTTAACGCGACCCTTTGGGTTCAATTAATCACAAGAAAGTAAAGTACAACTGTACAGTCATGCCGCTAACATCCCACCAACAACGCCCCGATATATACGCCCCAGGCCCCCCCCAAAAAGTACGCTGACCACCACCTACCCAACCCCTAACGGAGACAAGATGATCCTCCCATACGGTCAGATATTATGTGTTAAAGGAATATGCTTCCTTTACTGAAAGGTTTTTCACATTGCTCACAGGTGAATCAAGTTGAACCACATTCACAAGATAAAATTCTTTCACCTATAAATTGACAATAACACATTTGCTGTAATCAGGATATATTCTAGTTGCCTCAACACCTGTGCTGTACCTGGAGTTGCAATTTCAAAATCTGTGGCATTACTAAAATAGTGCCTTGCACCTCAAGGATTAAGAGAGAAAACGGAGAATTGCACATTCTGATGTGAGAGAAAACGGACTCGCAGACGGGGACCAACAAAAAAAGCACAGCTACATGTTTTGTGGACTACAGGCTGTTTAATTCTTTTCATCACTTTGTAATAAACTCAGTTTATGTGTATGTTTACATACCATAACATTATATATATATATATATATATATATATATATATATATATATATATATATATATATATATATATATATATATATATATATATATATATATATATATATATATATATATATATATAAGTATATACATATATATACTAGTGGGTATAAATGGTCGAAAATGGAAACTGGGTTGGGTCTTTGGGTGCCTGGAACCAATAGAATAAATCCCAGAAGTTCGGTACTTTCATTATTTGGCAACCCAATTAGGTTAGAGCAAACAAGTAATAATTTGTATACTAGTGACACTGGCCAGTTGTTTTGGGTATAGTACAGGGCACCAAGTGACAGCACTAGGGTTCCGCTTCTATCAAGGAATAAAACAATTAAAATTTAAATTGAAAAAAACCATTCAAATAAATTACTATCTTACAAGAATCCTCCAATGTAAGCTAGATATTCACCAGTCGCTTGGGTGGAAAATTAAGGAGAAGAGCTGGCCACTCTAATTAATGATAAATAAATTTCAGGCAGGCCTTCAGTGCCAACTGTCAAATCTACCCCAAATAAATAAACAAACAAACGCCAGACATTCTGTCACCTCACCTCCCGCCCATTCTCCAAAATTCTCCCCCCTTCCTACCACACCCTAGTTCAAGATAAGATTGGCATTTTTATGCCTATTTGTATATCTCAGACTAAAGCATGATAATATAATATGTACAGAAATCCTTGCACACAGAGATTAATTTGAATTATAAGCATCATATATTTTGCTCAAGATATAAAAATAGAAAAGCATTACGTGACAATGCATTTGTGAGAAAAGTTTTTCAAACGTATTTTTGGGTAGATTTCTACACACCCTTTTTCATTTCACCCATTTACATTCACACAATTCATACTAAAATTAACATAAATAAATTAGTGCAAAGTTGACTGTGACATGTACTAATTTGATTACGGTACTCAAAATTGTTTCGGCCTTAGTAAATTATAGCATGTTTATAACTCAAATTGAATCAGTATGTTACAATTATATTCACCCAGGCTCATCACTTTGCCTTATAAGAGAGAAGCTTAGTCATCTATCAACTGATAAATATACACGCAGTTAGACCTAGGCCCAGCCAACTTCGGTCAAACGTATTATACCTCTCCCCCCACGCCCCCGCGACCCTCTCTGCTCCCCATCTGTTGGCGTTGTTGGGAATCCTTGTAAACAGTGAATAATTTTAATATAAACGCTTGCGTATTTTCAAAATAAGAGATAAAATTAATCACCTGTATCAAGGTCAGTAAAGTAGTGATTAGTAAAAGTGTATATGTATCAAGATATAGTATCTCCACATACAATATAAGTATAAAATAAAAAGTTTATGTGATGATCGGACAACGCCCATTTCGTCACAACTTTCCAAGAACTTATCTAGGATGTTAACCGGAAAAGATGACTGTTTATATATATATATATATATATATATATATATATATATATATATATATATATATATATATATATATATATATATATATATATATATATATATATATATATATATATATATATATATATATATATATATTATATATACTGTATACATATATATTATATATATTTTGTATATATATATATATATATATATATATATATATATATATATATATATATATATATATATATATATATATATATATATTGTTATATATATAAGCAATACGTAACTGAACGAAGTAAATGAT
>NW_024745359.1:0-3108 GCF_018991925.1 Homarus americanus | reverse complement strand
AAGGGGTGTAGTACACGAAAGAGCTTGGGAACTTCGTGTTTTCTGCTTTCTTTGTGGTTATCAGCATATATATATATATATATATATATATATATATATATATATATATATATATATATATATATATATATATATATATATATATATATATAAATCTTGATAAAATCACACGAAAGAAACAGATTTACATGATCATATATATATATATATATATATATATATATATATATATATATATATATATATATATATATATATATATATATATATATATATATATATATATATATATATATATATATATATATATAGTGATAGGTTGTCAGACCACAGCTTACATCTCAGAAACAGTCCAGACCTGACCCGACATTAGGGGGGTCAAGTGTAAGGGAACCCCTCGCGGCCGCTCAAGGGGGTTACAAATCAACCAGCACCCCTCCCTTGTCACATTGCCCCAACAAATATGTAAGAGACACCCAGTCAGAAGAAGCCACCTGCCAGCTCTCCCCCAATTTACACAATAACCTACAGTACATCTCAGAAAAGGTCCAGATCTGACCTCACATTAGCGAGGTCAAATGTACAGAGACCCCTCGCAGCCCAAGTCAAGGGGCCACAAATCAACCAGCATTCCTCTCATTTCACACAGCCCCACCAACGATGTTAACAGGCACGCAGTCAGCAGAAGATTCCTCCAATATATACAACAACTTTAGTCTCAGAAAAAGTCCAGACCTGACCCTACATTAGCGAGGTCAAATGTAAGGAGACCCTTCGCTGCCCCACGGGATCAGCTCAACCCGACGGCTCGTCTCCCAATATATAGGACGTCGTTGCCATCCCTCACCTGAGACAGTATTGTAACCAAGAAGGGCCAGCAACGAGGTCCCCAGTCCCCTTGAGAGAAGTCCGCCACTAAGTGTAACGAGATGTCAGCGGGGTCCATCGACAGACTGCTGTCAACTCAACGTGTAACAGTAAGTGCTGGTTGTGTAGACGGTAGAAGTGCGGTGATCCTGAACCTCCCCAACGATCGACTTAGTGAAGTGCCCATTCTATTGAGAGGTTAGGTTATACGACAATACCATAGTCTATCATAAATTGTGTACGAACCCCCCCATTAATTCCCCTATTGAACTAGTAAAATAAAGCTGTAATACGCATTGGTGTTTTATATACTACACTTCTACTGTGCCTGTGTTAATATACAGTGTTAGCATCACACCCTCGAGACAAGCTACCATTTTCTCTCACTATACAACTCTACTACTATAAACTCCTAGATTACCTCTTCATATGAGTTTTTGTCTCATTATATATATATATATATATATATATATATATATATATATATATATATATATATATATATATATATATATATATATATATATGCTGATATATATATATATATATATATATATATATATATATATATGCAAGTAAATCACTGTAGGTGCCGTGATTCAGGTATAAGCTGGATAACCACAAGGAAAGAAACGTATCGCCCTTCCGTGTAATTCACATCTTGGGAACTTTCAGTATTCTTTTTTTCCTTGTTCTTTTAAATATATATATATATATATATATATATATATATATATATATATATATATATATATATATATATATATATATATATATATATATATATATATATATATATATATGATTTCTTAAATCCACAATGAAAACTTTTATTTTCAAAGCATTTTTAACCCCACTGAAAAACAAATTTATGAAACATATTATCAGTTTTGAACTGACTACTAAGGTTTATTGATTTTAATTCCTTAATCAAACTAGCTTAGCTCGTTCATGTTAGAATAATAATCACCCTATTGTTTGGGAAAAAGCTTAGGTTATTCATAAATCATCTTGTGTCACAGAAAGACTTCATGAAGCTAGTTTGATTACGAATTAAAATCAATAACTTAGATGGTCAGTCCAAACTGATAATATGTTACATAAATTAATTGTCATTGGCACAAGGTTAAAAATGCTTTGAAAAACCTTTGATCTAGATGTATAATAGTTATTTTGTGGGTCCCTTATTTTTGACCTGACCTGATCTAGTCACGTCACCACCCTTTCTTAAGCCTCACGTGTGTGTTGGTGGGATTAGGATGTCATCACTATGACCTGACCTCATGTTTTAGGTCACCCTGTATATTTAAGCCCCTCTGTCCATGTAATCCAGTTAGTTCTGAAGATGTCAATAAAGACGAAAGCTAAGGCATCTAAGCTGTATTTTCCCGTGATTTATATATATATATATATATATATATATATATATATATATATATATATATATATATATATATATATATATATATAACTATTTGAATTTTACTGACCACAACCGTAGAGGAGCTTAAGAGAAGGGTGGTGACGTGACTAGACAGGTCAGGTCAGGAAAAAAGGACCCACAAAATAACTGTCATACATCAAGATCAAAGGTTTTCAAAGCATTTTTTAACCTTCCACTGACAAATAAATTTATGTAACATATTATCAGTTTGAACTGACCATCACTAAGGTTTATTGATTTTAATTCCTTAATCAAACTAGCTTCAACCAGAAGTCTTTCTGTGACACAAGATGATTTGAATACTTAAGCTTTTTCCCAAGCAATGGGGTGATTATTATTCTAACATGAACGAACAAGGCACTGCTTTCAGATGCAGTTCTGATATTATACTTATGTTGTTTGATTCTGAGCTGCAGTGTTTTTCCTGTCTGACCTACATAATTACAATTACATTGGCTACATGGAATACAATAAACACTTCCATTTACATTCAAACTTGGGCTATTCCTTATTAACATATTGGTAATGGTTGAGTCATACTTGAAAACAACATTAATATTTAGAAGCTTGAGGACCGAACTAAAGGGACAAATTCATCACGATAGGGCGAGTCAAAATATTCTTAAGTGTAGGAACTTGTCTGGTTAAGAGGAATGAAAGGATTTTTAGCCCTTTAAAGACGAAAGCTAAGGTACCTGTTGTTTCCATTTTCCCGTGTGATTTATCAAGATATATATATATATATATATATATATATATATATATATATATATATATATATATATATATATATATAT
>NW_024745358.1:0-7066 GCF_018991925.1 Homarus americanus | reverse complement strand
TATTAGTTTTTTTTTACGACAAGAAGAGGCTTGGCTGTTCTATTTCTCGCTTTATGGAAGAGATGCAGCTTTTGTCTTCTTACAACTTTTCAAGTAATTTGTACCAAAATAGAAGATTTTTATTGTCCACATTTAGGGTATATTTTTTTTTTATGACTGAATAAACTTGCAGATAGACCTTATTAATGTGGTATAGCTGTAAATATCCTTCAGTAATGAAATCCAAATATGAGGTCAAGTGAACATTTTTGCTTAGACTCCGCCTTTGTTAGGACCAAGTTATAACAAGTTATTCTGCAAGTATCCAATAAGTACCCATGACTCAGAGTTAAATAATATCTAACCTAATCTAAGTTCATCAAACTTAATAAAAAAAGTGGGGCAAAAAATAAGTGGTAAAGAAATTTTTTTCTCAGAAAAAGAATTATATTCAGAGGTTTTTTATCCGATACCTTCAGTCGTGATTATTTTGATGCAAAATTAGTAAAATGTATTTAACCCTAACACTACCTCACCTTACCTAATCTTACCTTACCTTATCTAACCTAACCTAATGTTACCTAACCTAACCAAGCCGCAACGCTCATGATACAATTGAGTTCTCTAGAAAGTTTTAATTTCATTTTCTTTTTAAAAATACATTTGCAGAGACAACAAACTTTTGATAATTATTTCTCCAACATATCTATAAATCTGTTGATGATATATAAATTTAGGATAGGTTAGGTTTGGTGTGATTAGGATAGGTTAGGCTAGTTTAGGATAGTCTAAGTTAGCTTAGGAAAGGCTAAGTTAGGTTACGATACACTAGGTTAGGTTTTAATCTGCATGATATTTTTACTGAACTTTTAAGCGATGTTATAATCCTGGCAGCAGGGTATCGATCACGAAAATAACACTTTGGTAGTTATAACATTTGATAAAGTTTATTATTACTGTAACATGAAACAAATCACTATAGCTGTACTTATCAATCCAGTATTAAATCTGTATTATCTTTGACCATCGCTCATTGGCCAGCTTATCTCTGCACTGTTCTCTGATATAATAAAGTATTGGTGAATGGGAATATTAATCATTTGTGAGTCACTTACTATAAAGGAAACTGTAACGGATTCTATGGACAGTTAGGAATATTTTCACGGAATAAGTCGGAGTAACTCCCCTCTTGCCCAAAAGCGATCCAAGGAGTTAATTCACAGAGCGAAAATCTAGACGAGTCTTCCTTGTTTGTTTTAGGTCATAACAACGAAAAGTTTAATAATGTTTATTACAATGATTCAGGTTTTACTGTAATTCTTCTTTTATATTTTTAGTATTTTGTAGATTTTTTTCACCCAGTTCATTTCTTGTTTAGATTCATTATTGCAATTATTTTTATTACAGAGTTGAATTAAAAGTTTATATCTAAGTATTTTACAGCTTCACAAATACTTTTATAAAATGTTGATACACACAGTGGACAGTTTTTAGTTCTTTCTTGTAATACCTCAGTATTTCTCTGTTAAATTCTTACCATTTACACCTGACCATTTATTTATTTATTTTACAAATTGTTTAAAGAGAGAACATCACCAGCAGGATACAGATGATGAAGTAAATAGAAGTTTGTAACCTAACCCTACCCCCCACTGCTACCCCTCCCTCTTGTCCCACATTCTTACTCGTCACTCCTACCCCTTACTCCTACCCCTTACTCCCACCCCTTAATCCCACCCCTTATTCCCACCCCTTATTCCCACCCCTTGCTCCCACCCCTTCCTTCTACCCCTTACTTCTACCCCTTACTCCTACCCCTTACTTCTACCCCTTACTTCTACCCCTTACTCCTACCACTTACTCCTACCACTTACTCATACCCCTTACTCCCACCTGTATGTATATTATGTATGCTGGATTGTGTATTATGTATGTATATTATGTATGTGCTCCATTTATATTTATTCAGCCTAGCTAGCAGCGTGTGGCAATGTTATTACCATATCCCACATGCTTAATTAATGTGCCTGGCGACGTATGGGAGCTGCTAATGTATCACTTGCCATACGTCGTCTATGGTAGTTGACCAGGACCTTAGCTAGGGAGCAGTGCTATCCACCTCTGTGTACATACTCTTATCCAGTAAACCGAACCTACAAAACTATACAGGTGTTTGTGTTCTCTCCTGTATATAGAACTTATTACCCAGAACACCTAACACCACCCCTTGCTTCCACCCCTTGCTTCCACCCTCTTACTCGTACCCCTTGCTCCCACCCCTTACTCCTACCCCTTACTGCCACCCCTTACTGCCACCCCTTACTCCCACCCCTTACTCCTACCCTTACTCCACCCCTTAATCCACCCCTTAAATCCCACCCTTAGCCCATATCCACCCCTTACTCCACCCTTGCTCCCACCCTTACTCCCTACCCCTTGCTCCCTTTTATACTCCCACCCTTACTCCCACCCTTACTCCCAACCTCCTCCTTACTCCACCCTTACTCCACCCTTACGCCACCCTTACTCCTACCCTTACTCCCCCGCTTACTCACACCCCTAACTCCACCCTTGCTCCCCACATGTACTCATGCCTCCACCCCTTACTCCCCTGTATACACCCCTTACTCCCACCATACTCCTACCCTTACTCTCACCCTTCCCCTCTCCCACCCTATACCCCACTCCCCTTATACACTGTCCCACATATCCCACATACTCACGCCTTACTCCCATCCCTTACTCCCACCCCTTACTCCCACCCCTTACTCCTACCCCTTACTCCCACCCCTTACTCCCACCCTTACTCCCACGCCTTACTCCCACCCCTTACTCCCACCCCTTACTCCCACCCCTTACTCCCACGCCTTACTCCCACCCTTCACTCCTACCCTTCGCTTCTACCCCCACTGTTACCCAACACTACGCTGGTAATTGAAGACATCATACATTTGTTCACTTAGACACCACTTATTATTCAGGACCTAATGGCTATAATATCAGAGTCATTATTCTTAACTCAACTTTATATATATATCAATTGTCAAAAACCTTCACTACAAGAAAGAAAAGAACAGTCGGGTATGGCAGAAAATGTAATAAACGAACATGGAGTAAGACATCAAGCTCCATATTGTAAACAAGATCATCGTCATTGTTTATTTATTGCGAGGAAAAATATTGTTCGCAATATAATTATCAAAACCTTCTGTAATTCATTCTCTTCATTACACTAAAAGGTAATGAAGTATATAAAGAAAATAGTTTATAAATTACTAAAATAAAAATACGTATAAAAAAGTAAAATAACATCTATTGATGGAATAGAAAAGAATTATATCGTAAGTGGGTAAAAGATTTCTTGGGTAGGTTTTAGAATACAATAACTGTTTTCTGCATTACACCGATGGTTCCAAGTCAGAAATTATCCTTAAGTTTTGTGAATCAGTATTTACAGTTTTTCTTCAAGGGTGACTTAAGTTACGGTCACACGATCCCTTTGATGAGCAATTAATTTGGAGCAAGAAATTACGAGTAATTTCTTCCAAATGTGGTCACACGAGTGGCTCTTGGTTCAGTTACTACAGCAAGAAAAAAAAAGTTAACGCCGCTGTGCGAGTAGAAGGGAGACGGAACATCACAACAACAATGCAGACGACGCAGCAGCTATCCTTGGTATTATTGTTATTATTAAAAAGAAATGAGAGAAAGCGAAGAAAAACTATTGGGGACTCGTAAGTGGCTGGCGAGGAGGAGGAACGAGTGTTTAATATAGACTGGTTCAACTATCGTAGTTACAGTAGGGAGGGTTGTTAGTGTGTGGAGAATGACCGACTGTATGGGCTTGTGTTTTGTAAACAAACACGCCAAAACACCACCCAAATAATAAACTCAGTGTGTCGTAAAAAACTGTTTGTGCATTTTATACATAATGTTATTGATCTATGTTATATATAGCCAAGGTAAATACTCGATAAGTAAGCTTCGTGTCATTAAATATGGTATTAACCGGGTTTTGAACCGATAATCTTGCTCGAAATAGTCAAGAAATTGACTATCACGATTGTCAATAAAAATGCTTCAAAAACTTGCTCGAATTTCTCGAAAATTGCTCGAAATAACTTTCCGGCAAGAAATTGCTTAAAAAAAATGCGCCCATGTGACCAGTGCTTTAAGAATTGTATGATATCCTCATGGCAATGAAAACACACACACACACACACACTCACCCCATACACAGTCACACACTCACCATGCACAATCACACACACCCATACACACACCGTACATGCACAAACCATACACACACATGCACACACACACACACACACACACACACCATACATACACACACCATACACATACACACACCATACACACATACACACACACACACACACACACCATGCACACACCATACAAACAAACAAACACACACCATATACACACACACACACACACACAATGCACACACACACACCATGCACACTCACACACACACACACCATGTACACTCACACCATGCACACACACACACTAATTGTTTTAATTTAGTTCTTGGAACTCTTAAGTGGCAGCGCTTGATGTAAACACTTCTTGGCATTTTCTGTTTATCTAGTAGCAGGTATACACACAGATGTAATATGAGAAAATAAATTATGAATTCTGTCCAGGGAAGTGTTGTGAATATGACCTTGAGATAACACTTGTGTTAAGTGTGAATTTCCCTGTCTAGTGATATGTCCAACTACTACTCTGGGCCGAGAGACAGTGGTAGTGATTACAGATTGCCCACGAGGGGGCTAGTTTATTGGGCACCCCCTTACATCCTGTGCAAGGTGAAGCGCAGAAGCGTTTACAGTGCCCAACTGGGAAGCATGCGGAGTTCATGCTTTCCTTTATGACTCATGCATTAAGGGCGTAAAAGGCCTGAAGGGTCATGGGTTTTGTCAGCAAGTTACATTAAGTGACAATGATGAGTGTGTGGGGGGAAAATTCCCGGTACAATTTATCTGTTTATGGCAAAGTGTGGCAGGTCCCTATTAATGTGAGCGGTGTTTACTGAATCAGCTGACCCTGGGTCGACCTTTTGAGAGACGCAAGCCAAATGATCTAAGAGTCGTGAATAACATGGTGAATTACTTGGTGTTATTCATTTGGGTGAATATTTGTATAAATCAAAGGTGCTGTCACACACACACACACACACACACACACCACACGTGGCACACCACCAACACACAGAGTCTGAGAAGGAGTTTGAGATTGTATTTAACGAAGTCTTAACTGGGAAAATGTTGTATGGCTTTTGTTATGGGGTAAGTTCTGGCGTGAACATTAAGACTATTTTCATAATTTTTTGTAACTAATATTTTATCTGCCTGGTACAATTATTTATTAATTTGTATTGTAAGTTATGTCTTGATAGTCGATGTAATGTAACAATTTATTTTTTGTGTTAATGTTCATATAGATTGGTTCAGTGTTGCGGCTCTGACTCGTCAACGATGTTAATAAGCTCTTGAGTACATACTGCTGGTGAAACTATGTTATATTAACAACACGACAGACAAGTACTATAATACCTTAACATTTAACAATAATTCAGCCTTAATTTAATTTTTTCACTAACTTAAGACACATAACCCAGAAGGAAGTAAGACGGGCAACATAACGCGGGATATCGTGGCTTCACTAAGTGCAAATTATGGAACTTGAGGTAACACATTATGGGAAAATGCGAGCCCTGCTAAGTGGTTCTCCTCAACATGGACGCAAACATCAGATGGACAAAGAAACAGAAGAACCCCGGATATACATTCATTTATTCTACAAAAATTTTACGTAAACGAGCGTTAAATACGTTTAAGTAATCACAGTTTACGAAGCTGAAGTCGAGATATTAGAAGATGAAGAAGACTTTAGCATATCAGTATACCCCACGACCGGCGCCAGGATGTTAAGTGTGCCATCAGGGTATATTAGCGCTGAAAGACGGGTGCTATCGTGGTATATTAGCATACCTTCACCCTGAATGGTATATCAAAAAGTACAGGATTTACTTCACAGATATTTAGTTATATCTATCGGTATATTATATAAATTATATCAATATATCTGTGTATACCAAATATGGCATCAGAGTATATCACCGTTTGCCATCATATTCTCTAAATAACCTCAAAGTATACCCCCGAATGTTTAATATCATACACTATAAATGACACTGTAGTATGTTAGTATATAATCAGGTTATAACATAAATAATATCAGCATTGTTTAGAATATCATATATATTAAGCGTGAGGAATGGATGTATATGATTCAATATATCACAGTTACATAAAGCGGTATGTCAGCTCATCAGCATATCACTAGAATGACATCAGAGTATAGGACACTATACTCCAATAAATACTGTCAGGTATCTAAGTATATCAGGGTAATCACTGTGAAGTGTCAGAACATATCAGCATATTCCTTGACTGGTAACAAAGCATATCAACATACTCAAAGTATAATCAATGTCTCCGGAATAAACAAACCAGTGACAGCAGCATATATTTCTGAAAATCAGCTGTGAAATATGTTCAGAACAGCCCAAAGTATACTATAATACTAAGCAACATTTGAAATATACCAGTATACTTCTTAACAGTCAGGGAAAAAATCATTATACAGATTAGTGTCCTCGAAGCAGATCAACTTGTCTCCTGCTTTCTGGGGACCCATTAGTGGCATATCAGTGTATCCAAAGAGACACATCGGAGTATATTACCATATATCCCAAGTGCCATGAAGGGATATCAACATACCTGAGTATATTAACTAGCTCTCATAGTCTTCCACTCTCTCTTAGATCCATCAGAATATGTTAGCATATCACCCTATCTTCTGAAGGTCCAGTTTACCTTGTTCCGAAAGTATGTCGAAGCATACTAACAGATCCCCTGAATGCCTTGAGAACATATCAGTATACTTCTAGGTTAATTCATATCATATCAGTATATCCCCTGAATCTAAGGTATAGCTAACCTCATTTCAAATTATTATTAGAGTATGTTAACATATTCCCTCAGAAGCATAC
>NW_024745357.1:5000-18035 GCF_018991925.1 Homarus americanus | reverse complement strand
ACCAGGGAGTGTCAGAGGAATACCTGGGAGTGTCAGTGGTGTACCTGGGAGTGTCAGAGGTGTACCTAGGCGTATCGGAGGTTTACCTGAGAGTGTCGGAGTTGTACCTGGGAGTGTCAGAGGTGTACCTGGGAGCGTGAGAAGTGTATCTGGGAGTATCGGAGGTGTACCAGGGAGTGTCGGAGGTGTACCTGGGAGTGTCAAAGGTGTACTTGGGAGTGTCAGAGGTGTACTTGGGAGTGTCACATGAGTACCTGGGAGTGTGAGAGGTGTACCTGGCAGTGTGAGAGGTGTACCTAGGTGTGTATGAGGTGCACCTGGGAGTGTCAGAAGTGTACCTGGGAGTGTCTGAGGTGTACCTGGGAATGTCTGAGGTGTATTAGGGAGTGAGACAGAGAGAAACTAGAGTGTCTGGGGTGTACCTGGAGTGTCAGAGGTGTACCTGGGAGTGTCAGGGGTGTACCAGGGAGTGTCAGTGGAGTACCTGGGAGTGTCAGAGGTGTACCTGGGAGTGTCAGAGCTGTACCTGGGAGTATCAAAGGTGTATCTGGGAGTGTCGGACGTGTACCTGGGAGTTTCAGAGGTTTACCAGGGAATGTCAGTGGAGTACCTGGCAGTATCACAGGTGTACCTGGGAGTGTCAGAGGTGTACCTGGAAGTGTCAGAGGTGTACCTGGGAGTGTAAGAGGTGTATCTGGGAATGTCGGAGGTGTACCTGCGAGTGTGAGAAGTGTACCTGAGATTGTCTGGGGTGTACCTGGGAGTGTCTGGGGTTTACCTAGGAGTGTCTGAGGTGTACCTGGGATTGTCAGAGGTGTTCCTGGGAGTGTCAGAGGTGTACCTGGGAGTGTCAGGGGTGTACCAGGGAGTGTCAGTGGAGTACCTGGTGTATAGATATGTACATACCAAGATAAGTGAACACGCCTGACGCCAGGACTCTTGTTACCATTCATTGTACCATTTATTCACATGTCTGTATTACTACATATTATTATAGCATGTCTGATGTCTATGCTTAGGTCTAATGCCTATGTTCATTCACTATGTCCCGATGTACTCTGTCTGTACCGCGCTAGTCGAGTAATTAGAAGACCCCATTTATTGTCCTAGGAATGTCTAGCAACTCCCCTTGCCTAGCTAGCTAATTTCCCTCAGATCGGCCTCGGCCTACCTACTGTCCGGGGTCCCTAGTAATCGCTCCTGTATCGGTTGGCTATCACGCCCAGCCTTGTACACTTATTGAATATATCTACTGCTCGTGCCCTGGAGTTTCAAGAACCTTGTCTAGGATTACATCCACCACACCACATGGCGCAGTTTGAGTAGCTCCAACACGACAGTTTACAAGCCTCAAGAGCCGGCCTCGTCTGTCCCGGCCCCGTCTGTTTCCCGCCCAGAAGATATACTCCACAGTGCCCCTGGATTTAAAGTGCTTTGTGACCTTGTGAAGTGCCTTTCATGTCTCTTTGCTATGTTTCTGCGGCCCTACAGGTAGCAGACACGCCTCCAGCCCAGTTTCCAAGACAGCACTTCCGGCATACATCCTCCATCCACGCAGGCCCGCAAGCCACTGATTTGACTCCCTCCCCTCCACTGAGTCATCACCAGCATCTCGCCCGGGCGCGCGGAGGAATACACCGCCGCCAGCCGCCTCCTCTCACTTCACAAATATTACAGTCAGTACTCTTTTACTTGCCAGCCAGTTCCTGCACTTAAGCAAATCCATTGGCGAAAATATAGCACCTCACCTTATTCTCCTTGTCTTTCCCATCGCAACAATACCAAACACGAGATGTCTGACCACGACGATTTGCTGGGAAATTTATATGAGGATTACGAGGAAGACGACGCCTCACAGACCCTCCCACCCCCCCTCACGCCTCACACGCCGGGCGCGCCAAATTCAAAGGATGGGAGCCAGGATATACGTCAGTTAATCCACTTCCTACAAGTTTCTCAAGAGAAGGAAGCCCAAAGACGTCAATTAGAGGAGGAAAAACGACGTCAAGAGGAATTGTCAAGACAGTCAGAGGAATCAGCTTACCGCCTTCAACTTCAACAACAACACCAAGCTGATAACCGCAAATTCCTGGACCTATTGGAATTGCTGGCAACGAGGACGACTTCACCAGCTGCCACAACCAATTCGCCAGCTTTAGCCTCTTCATCTATCCTTCAGACAACGCCTCCTCACACGTCACCTATCTCCCCTAGGTATGCCTCAGTGTCTTCTCAACCACCCGTTCCAGTCTCAACTCTCGTCGACCTCTCCGTGCCTCCTCCACCGCCTGCCGTCTCGAGTACACCCCTGCACAGCAAGTCTTCAGTTCCCAGCCCCCACCTCTTCAATCTGATGCAACATATCAAGTATACCGTCAATGGCGACGTCGTTTCGAAGACTTTGCTGTTATGTCTGACCTCAATCGAATGCCCCCTCATAAACAACTCATCCAATTAAGATCGTGCATTTCCCTCGATGTTCAACGCCTCCTAGAGCACACGCTAGCCATCCCCCCTGACTCCCCCAGGTCAGTGACAGAGGTTTTAAACGCCTTGCAGAGTCATTTCCGTGGCCTCCGCAATGAAGCTTTGCGTCGTAGGGAACTGCTATCCTGCAAACAAGCTTCTGGGGAATCATTCTCAGACTTCTATGCACGACTTAAGGACCTAGCAACCGAGGTGGACCTATGTACAGGCGATCCCGTAACCTGTGCTGAGATCCAGCTCAAGATGATCTTGCTGATGGGTGTACGTGACGAGGACCTGCTTCAGAAACTCCTCACCCTCGACGCCGCCTCTTCCCTCACCGACTTCGTCACCTGTTGCAGGTCGTATGAGGCCACAAGAGAGGCTGCCTCAGCTATACACTCATCGCCATCTCAAGTCCACGCCGTCTCCACCTACAAGAGGAATCAACGCCAGATGCAGACGACGTCCTCTCCACAGCCCCCGTCACAGTCACCAGTTTCTTCTCCCGAATCCTGCAGAAACTGTCAGCACCAGCATGGTCCAGGAAAGTGCCCTGCGGCTGATAGTACATG
Source organism: Homarus americanus (assembly GCF_018991925.1). Classification (NCBI taxonomy): domain Eukaryota; kingdom Metazoa; phylum Arthropoda; class Malacostraca; order Decapoda; family Nephropidae; genus Homarus; species Homarus americanus. The sequence continues at coordinate 14,994 of NW_024745357.1, read as the reverse complement.
TCGAAACTGTGGGTTTCAAGGCCATTGGCCCCGCACACCTCGATGTCCTGCCAACAAGGCCTCATGCAACGCTTGCAACAAGCAAGGACACTTCGCCAAGTGTTGCAGGTCCACCAAGAAGCCCCCATCTCCAGGTCAAAACGTCTCTTTACAGCCCGACAGAACGTCCACACCACCGTCTCCCAAGAACAACAAAGGATGCCGACGCGTGGATGATGCCTCGAGTGACAGGTCCCCCAAGCCCGTCAATGTTCGTCTGTCCTACGGTACCAACTCTTCCAACCTCCTGATGATACCTGACACGGGCGCGGACATCACGGTGATTGGACCAACACACCTGGACGCCCTCAACATTCCCAGGAGTAGCCTGTCACCCACAGCCATGAACGACGTGCTCACAGCGGACGGGTCCCCGATGGCTCCACCTTTGGGTTGCTTCAAGGCAACACTACAGCTCGGTCCCAAGTCTTGCCTTGCCACAGTCCACGTCCATGAGGGCATCCAAACCCCTCTCTTGTCATGTGGCCATTGTCAGGACTTGGCCATCGTCTCATCCGAGTTCCCAAAGCCCATCCTCGCCGTGACACACCTCAACAGGTGTGCAGAGATACCTGTTTCAGCCATGACCACACCTGCTGCCGCCCGGGAGTTCTTTTTTCGTCAGTTCAGCGACGTCCTTGTCTCCAAGCCCGACCTCCAGAAGACGCCGCTCAAGAAGATGACAGGCCCCCCGATGAGAATCCACCTCAAGCCTGGCGCGACGCCTTTCGCCATCCACACACCCAGGCCTATCCCCTTTGCCATACGGGACAAGGTGAAGGCGGAGCTCGATTCTCTGGTGCAGCAGGGGATCATCAGACACGCCGGTGAGGAGCCCTCCGAGTGGTGCCACCCTATGGTCTTGGCACCCAAGCCTGTAGGTGTTCGCATCACAGTGGACCTCACCCATCTCAACTCGCAGGTCTCCCGTCCCGCCCATCCATCGCCTACGCCCATTCAAGCAGTCCGCAGCGTCACCCCGTCTGCAAAGTTCTTTACCACGGCGGATGCACTACATGGGTACTGGCAAGTCGACCTGGCGGAAGAAGATCGCCACCTCACTACATTCATCACGCCCTACGGCCGCTTCCAACACTGCCGCGGACCCATGGGCTTCGCAGCAACGGGGGATGCGTACTGCCTCCGTGGGGATATGGCTCTGCAGGGTGTCACCAACTGCGTGAAGGTCGTAGATGACATCCTGCTCTTCGACGATGATCTCCCGGCCCACTTGAACCGAGTTCATCTGATGCTCACAAGATGTCGTGCCCATGGTATCACCCTGAACAAAGATAAATTTGTGGTCGCCGCCCCCCAAGTTAACTACTGCGGCTACAACATCTCGCCAGAGGGGATCTCAGCTGATGAGGAGAAGGTCAAGGCCATCAGGGACTTCCCTACTCCAGCGAACCTGACCGACCTTCGCTCATTTATGGGCCTGGTAAATCAACTGGCCGACTTCTCCCCTAAAATCGCCACATCAGCCCAACCTCTACGCCCCCTCATGAGCCCCAAGCGCTCTTTCCTCTGGACTCCTGACCACGACCTAGCGTTCAGGAATGTTAAGAAGGCGTTGCTGTCACCACCAGTCCTGGCACCCTTCGACCCGTCCTTACCAGTGGTCCTCCAGACCGACGCCTCCCGTCTATACTGCCTCGGATATGCCCTCCTTCAAGACCACGGCCAGGGTAGACTGTGCTTAGTTCAGTGTGGCTCCAGGTTTTTGACGGACACGGAGACCAGATACGCCACCATTGAACTAGAGATGCTGGCAGTCGCCTGGGCTATGGCCAAGTGCCGCCTTTACCTGTTCGGCCTTGGGCATTTCACCCTCATGACGGACCATCGCCCGCTCATACCCATTCTTAATCACTACACGTTGGACGCCATCGAAAATCCTCGCCTCCAACGTCTCAAAGAGAAGACCGCCCCTTACGTCTTTACAGCTGTGTGGCGCGCCGGGAAGCTTCTGTGCATACCAGACGCCCTCTCCCGAGCCCCTGTTAGTCGCCCCACACCCGAAGATGAAGTCGACTGTACCATGGCCGCTGCTCACGTTCGGTCTTTAGTGACACACACAGCCACTTCTCTTGCTGACAAGACGACGACGACGCCCTCCATCGAAGACGATAGGACTCTCCAGGAGCTTCGCATCGCCGCCGCTCAAGACCCGGCATACGTCCAACTCCTCGACTACGTCTCCGCTGGATTCCCCACCAACCGCTACGACATTCACGCCTCCGCCCTCCCCTTCTGGAAGCTAAGGGATAGCCTCTATGCGGACGGAGAGCTGGTGTTGTACGGCCCCAGGATCGTCGTTCCCGCTGCCCTCCGCCGGCGCACCTTATCCCGCCTCCATGACAGCCACCGCGGCGTTGAAGCCACCAGGCGCAGAGCCCGTCAGACCGTCTTCTGGCCTGGTATTGACGCCGATATTAAGAGCACGGTTGAGGCCTGTGAGCCTTGCCAGCAACTCCAGCCCAGCCAGCAACAAGAGCCGTACCTGTGCAATGACCTCCCAAAGCGGCCCTTTGAGTCCGTGTCCGCCGACTTCTTTAATGTGGCCGGAAAGTCTTTCCTGGTGGTCGCCGACAGGCTCTCTGGATGGCCCGTGGTAGTTCCCTGTGGTCGGGACACCACCTCTTCCAGGGTCATCCGGATGTTTTGTTGCTTCTTCCGGGAAGTCGGAGTGCCTCTCCGCCTCCGAACCGACGGTGGGCCCCCGTTCAATAGCCACGAGTTCAAGAGCTTCGCCGAACGCTGGGGCGTCCACCACATCGTCACCTCCCCTCATTACCCGCAGGCGAATGGCCACGCCGAGGCAGCGGTAAAGTCCGTAAAATACCTCATCCTCAAGACAGCACCGACGGGGAACCTGGACTGCGAGGAGTTCGACAGGGGCCTACTGGAACTCCGTAACACCCCTACCCCTGCCGGACGCTCTCCTGCCCAGGTGTTGTATGGCCGCCCCCTTCGTACTTGTGTGCCTGCCCACCCCCAGTCCTTCTTAGATGAATGGCAGATCAAGGCGGACGAGTGTGACCGCCGTGAGGCTGCCCGGATGGCCCAAGTGACAAGCCACTATGACGCCCACGCCCGCCCCCTTCCCAGGTTGACCGTCGGCCAGCAAGTACGAATCCAGGACCCGACGTCACACCGTTGGGACAAGGTCGGGGTCGTCATGGGCCGTGGCGAGTCTCGTTCGTACCAAGTCCGCCTCCCCAGTGGTCGTGTGTGGTGGCGAAACAGACGCCACCTCCGCCCAGTGCCATCCTCTAGTGACGAACCTTCCTCCCCGTCCCCTGTGTCCCCTTGCCCAGACCAGGAACGAAGGTCGTCAGTTGATCCTCCCATTGTCCCTCGCCGCTCCCCCCGACTCATGGAAAAAGAGTCCGTAGCCGCTCGAGATTGCACTACGAGCGTAAAGGGGGAGGGAGGTGTATAGATATGTACATACCAAGATATGTGAACACGCCTGACGCCAGGACTCTTGTTACCATTCATTGTACCATTTATTCACATGTCTGTATTACTACATATTATTATAGCATGTCTGATGTCTATGCTTATGTCTAATGCCTATGTTCATTCACTATGTCCCGATGTACTATGTCTGTACCGCGCTAGTCGAGTAATTAGAAGACCCCATTTATTGTCCTAGGAATGTCTAGCAACTCCCCTTGCCTAGCTAGCTAATTTCCCTCAGATCGGCCTCGGCCTACCTACGGTCCGGGGTCCCTAGTAATCGCTCCTGTATCGGTTGGCTATCACGCCCAGCCTTGTACACTTATTGAATATATCTACTGCTCGTGCCCTGGAGTTTCAAGAACCTTGTCTAGGATTACATCCACCACACCACACCTGGGAGTGTCAGAGGTGTACCTGGGAGTGTCGGAGGTGCACATGGAGTGTCAGAGGTGTACCTGGCAGTGTCAGCGGTGTTCCTTGGAGTGTCAGAGGTGTACCTGGGAATGTCAGAGGTGTACCTGGGAGTGTCTGAGGTGAACCCGGGAGTGTCAGAGAAGTACCAGGGAGTGTCACAGGAGAACCTGGGAGTGTGAGAGGTGTACCTGAGAGTGTGAGAGGTGTACCTAGGAGTGTCTGAGGTGTACCTGGGAGTGTCAGAGGTGTACATGGGAGTATCTGAGGTGTTCCTGGGAGTGTCTGAGGTGTACCTGGGAGAGTCAGGGGAGAACCAGGGAGTGTCAGAGGAATACCTAGGAGTGTCAGAGGTGTACCTAGGAGTTTCAGAGGTGTACCTAGGAGTATCGGAGGTTTACCTGGGAATGTTGGAGTTGTACCTGGGAGTGTCAGAGGTGTACCTGGGAGTGTACCAAACCTAAAACTGAGTGTTTTTCGTGAAAAGAAGTAAAACTAACTAAAATTCACTTAACCTAACCTAACCTAACCTAGCCTAACCTAACCTAACCTAACCTAACCCAACCTAACCTAACCTAACCTACCTAACCTAACCTAACCAAACCTAACCTAACCTAACCTAACCTAACCTCTAACACTGAAAATCAGTGTTTTGAAAAGAAATTAAGCGTTTTCCGTGAAAAGAAGATAAAAATAAGTAAAATACATTGGTTTTTATCTAAAACTGAGTGTTTTTCGTGAAAATAAGTAAAACTAACTAAAATTCACCTAACCTAACCTAACCTCACCTAACCTAAACTAACCTAACCTAACCTAACAACCTAACCCAACCCAACCCAACCCAACCCAACCTAACCTAAGCTAACCTAACCTAACCCAACCTAACGTAACCGAACCTAACCTAACCTAACCTAACCTAACCTAACCTAACCCAACCTAACCTAACCCAACACAACCCAACCCAACCCAACCCAACCTAACCTAACCTAACCTAACCTAACCTAACCTAACCCAACCAAACCTAACCTAACCTAACCTAACCTAACCTAACCTAACCTAACCTAACCTAACCTAACCTAACCTCTAACACTGAATATCAGTGTTTTGAAAAGAAATTAAGCGTTTTCCGTGAAAAGAAGATAAAAATAAGTAAAATACATTGGTTTTCATCTAAAACTGAGTTTTTTTCGTGAAAAATAGTAAAACTAACTAAAATGCACCTAACCTAACCTAACTTAAACCTAACCCAACCTAACCCAACCCATCCCAACCCAACCCAACCTATCCTAACCTAACCTAACCTATCCTAACCTAACCTAACCTAACCTAACCTAACCTAACCTAACCTAACCTAACCTAACCTAACCTAAGTTAGGTTAAGTGAGGTGAATTTTAGTTAGTTTTACTTCTTTTCACGAAAAACACTCAGTTTTAGATAAAAACCAATGAATTTTAGTTAGTCCTACCCTTTTCACGGAAAACGCTTAATTTTTTTTATAACACTGGTTTTTAGTTTTAGTCAGTTTTACTTCTTTTCACGGAAAACGACCACTTTCTTCTGAAAACACTGTTTTTTAATCAGTTGTACTTCTTTTAAAAGATAAGCCCTGTTTTCTGTTTAAAACGTAGTTTTAAAGTTAGTTTTACTTCTTTTCACAAAAAACACTTTTAGATGAAAAACAGTGTATCTTAGTTAGCTTTACTTCATTCACGGAAAACTTACGTTTAATTGAAACACAGTGTATTTCTGTTAGGTTTACTTGTTTTTACGGGGAAGTAGATTTTCCAATTTTCAGGGAAATATTACCTAATTTTGCGAAGTAGATTATCATAGAAAACGGGAAATTTGTATCATAAAAAATGAGAAATATCTAGTTTCCGGGAAAGTTGGTTATCTACTTTCCCGAAAAGTATATAGATTTTCTACTTATCAGGGAAGTAGATTTTCGAATTTTGGGGGAAATATTACCTAATTTTGCGAAGTAGATTATCATAGAAAATGGGAAATTTGTATCATAATAAATGGGAAATATCTACTTTCCGGGAAAGTTGGTTATCTACTTTCCCGAAAAGTAGATAGATTTTCTACTTTTCGGGAATGTAGATTATCGACTTTTCGGGGAAGTAGAATTTCGAATTTTGGGGGAAATATTACCTAATTTTGCGAAGTAGATTATCATAGAAAACGGGAAATTTGTGTCATAAAAAATAGGAAATATCTACTTTCCGGGAAAGTTGCTTATCTACTTTCCGGAAAAGTAGAAAATCTATCTACTTTTCCGGAAAGTAGATTATCAACTTTTCGGGGAAGTAGATTTTCGAATTTTTGGGCAAATATTACCTAATTTTGCGAAGTAGATTATCATAGAAAACGGAAAATTTGTGTCATAAAAAATAGGAAATATCTACTTTCTGGGAAAGTTGGTTATCTACTTTCTCGAAAAGTGGATAGATTTTATACTTTTCGGGAACCTAAGCTAACCTAACCCACTCTAATCCAACCCAACCCAACCTACCCCAACCTACCCCAACCCAACCCAACCTAACCTAAGCTAACCTAACCTAGGTTAGGTTAGCTAAGGTTAGGTTAGGTTAGGTTAGGTTAGGTTGGGTTGGGTTAGGTTGGGTTGGGGTAGGTTAGGTCAGGTTAGGTTAGGTTGGGTTAGGTTAGGTTAGGTTAGGTTAGGTTAGGTTAGGTTAGGTTGGGTTAGGTTAGGTTAGGTTAGGTTAGGTTAAGTGAATTTTAGTTAGTTTTACTTCTTTTAACGAAAAACCTCACGGAAATCGTTGAATTTCCTTACAAAAACACTGTGCCGTGTTTTCTGTTGAAGAAGTCTGTTTTGAAGTTAGTTTTACTTCTTTTCACGCTTAGGTTAGGTTAGGTTAGGTTACGTTAGGTTAGGTTAGGTTGGGTTGGGTTGGGTTGGGTTGGGTTGGGTTGTGTTGGGTTAGGTTGGGTTAGGTTAGGTTAGGTTAGGTTAGGTTAGGTTAGGTTAGGTTAGGTTAGGTTAGGTTGGGTTAGGTTAGGTTAGGGTAGGTTAGGTTGGGTTGGGTTGGGTTGGGTTGGGTTAGGTTGGGTTAGGTTAGGTTCGGTTAGGATAGGTAGGGTTAGGTTAGGTTAGGTTAGGTGAATTTGAGTTAGTTTTACTTATTTTCACGAAAAACACTCAGTTTTAGATAAAAATCAATGTGTTTTACTTATTTTTATCTTCTTTTCACGGAAAACGCTTAATTTCTTTTCAAAACACTGATTTTCAGTGTTAGACGTTAGGTTAGGTTAGGTTAGGTTAGGTTAGATTAGGTTAGGTTAGGTTAGGTTAGGTTAGTTTTGGTTAGGTTAGGTTGGGTTGGGTTGGGTTGGGTTGGGTTGGGTTGGGTTAGGTTAGTTTAGGTTAGGTTACGTTAGTTAGGTTAGGTTAGGTTAGGTTAGGTTTGGTTAGGTTGGGTTGGGATAGGTTGGGTTGGGTTAGGTTGGGTTAGGTTAGGTTATGTTAGGTTAGGTTAGGTTAGGTTAGGTTAGGTTAGGATAGGTTAGGTTTGGTTAGGTTAGGTTAGTTTAGGTTAGGTTAGGTTGGGTTGGGTTGGGTTAGGTTGGATTAGGTTAGGTTAGGTTAGGTTAGGATAGGTTAGGTTAGGTTATGTTAGGTTAGGTGAATTTTAGTTAGTTTTACTTCTTTTCACGAAAAACACTCAGTTTCAGACAAAAACCAATGTATTGCCTTATTTTTATCTTCTTTTCACGGAAAACACTTAATTTATTTTCAAAACACTGATTTTCAGTGTTAGAGGTTAGGTTAGGTTAGGTTAGGTTAGGTTAGGTAAGGTTAGGTTAGGTTAGGTTAGGTTAGGTAAGGTTAGGTTAGGTTAGGTTAGGTTTGGTACACTCCCAGGTACACCTCTGACACTCCCAGGTCCGCCTCCGACACTCCCAGGTACAACTCCGACACTCCCAGGTAAACCTCCAATACTCCTAGGTACACCTCTGACACTCCCAGGTACACCTCTGACACTCCTAGGTATTCCTCTGACACTCCCTAGTACACCTCTGACACTCTCAGGTACACCTCAGACACTCCCTGGTACACCTCTGACACTCCCAGGTACACCTCTTTCACTCCCTGGTTTTCCCCTGACACTCCCAGGTACACCTCAGAGACTCCTAGGTACACCTCTCACACTATTAGGTACACCTCTCACACTCCCAGGTTCTCCTGTGACACTCCCTGGTAATTCTCTGACACTCCAGGGTACAGCTCAGACACTCCCAGGTACACCTCTGACATTCCCAGACACACCTCTGACCCTCCCAGGTACACCGCTGACACTGCCAGCTACACCTCTGACACTCCATGTACACCTCCGACACTCCCAGGTACACCTTTGACACTCCCAGGTACTCCACTGACACTCCCTGGTACACTCCTGACACTCCAAGGTACACCTCTGACACTCGCAGGTACACCTCCGACACTCCCAGGTGCACCTCTAACACTCACAGGTACACCTCTGACACTCCCAGGTACACCACTGACACTCCCATGTACACCTCTGACACTCCTAGGTACTCCTCTGTCACTCCCTGATACACCTTTAACACTCCCAGGTACACGTTAGACACTTCTAGGTACACCTCTCACACTCGCAGGTACACCCTCAGACACTCCCAGGTAAACCTCTTTCACTCCCTGGTTCTCCCCTAACACTCCCAGGTACACCTCAGACACTCCCAGGTACACCTCAGACTCTCCCAGGTACACCGCTGACACTCCCAGGTACACCTTCGATATTCCCAGTTACACGTCCGATATTCCAAGGTACACCTCAGACACTCCCAGGTACACCTCTTTCACTCCCTGGTTCTCCCCTAACACTCCCACGTACACCTCTGACACTCCTAGGTATTCCTCTGACACTCCCTGGTACACCTCTGACACTCCCAGGTACACCTCAAACACTCCCCGGTACACCTCAGACACTCCCAGGTACCTCAGACACTCCCCCTTACACCTCTGACTCTCCCAGGTACATCTCTTTCACTCCCTGGTTCTCCCCTGACACTCCGAGGTACACCTCAGACACTCCATGTACACCTCCGACACTCCCAGGTACACCTCTGACACTCCCAGGTACTCCACTGACACTCCCTGGTACACCCCTGACCCTCCCAGGTACACCTCTGACCTCCCAGGTACACCTTTGACACTCCCAGGTACACCTGAGACACTCCCAGGTACACCCCAGACACTCCCAGGTGCACTTCACACTCCCAGGTACACCTCCGACACTCCCAGGTACACCTCTGACACTCCCTAGTACACCTCCGATATTCCCAGGTACACCTCCGATATTCCCAAGTACACCTCCGATACTCCCAGGTACACCTTTGAGACTCCCAGGTACTTCACTGACACTCCCTGGTATACCTATGATATTCCCAGGTACACCTCTGACACTCCCAGGTCCGCCTCCGACACTCCCAGATACAACTCCGACACTCCAAGTTAAACCTCCGATACTCCTAGGTACACCTCTGACACTCCCAGGTACACCTCTGACACTCCTAGGTATTCCTCTGACACTCCCTGGTACACCCCTAACACTCCCAGGTACACCTCTGACACTCCCAGGTACACCGCAGACACTCCCAGGTACACCGCAGATACTCCCAGGTACACCTCAGACACTCCCAGGTACACCTCTGGGAGTGTCAGGGGTGTAAGGGGGAGTGTCTGAGGTGTACCTGGGAGTGTCAGAGGTGTACCAGGGAGTGTCAGAGGAATACCTGGGAGTGTCAGCGGTGTACCTGGGAGTGTCTGAGGTGTACCTGGAAGTATCGGAGGTGTACCTGGGAGTGTCAGAGGTGTACCTGGGAGTGTCAGAGGTGTACCTGGGAGTGTCAGAGATGTACCTCGGAGTTCCAGAGGTGTACCTGCGAGTGTCAGAGGTGTACCTGGGAGGCGAGGTTCCTGGAGTGTCAGAGGTGTACTTGGGAGGCCAGAGGCACTTTGGGAGTGTCATGGTGTACCTGGGAGTGTCTGGGAGGTGTACCTGGCAGTATCGGAGGTGTACCTGGGAG
>NW_024745356.1:0-10913 GCF_018991925.1 Homarus americanus | reverse complement strand
CCTTCAGTGACATGACCCGGGGTGTGAGGGCCGGGCACCCTTTCAGTGACATGACCCGGGGTGTGAAGGCTGGTCACCCCTCCCGCACCATGACCCGGGGTATGAGGGCCGGGCACCCCTTTAGTGCTATGACCCAGGGTGTGATTGCCCGGCACCACTTTAGGTACATGACCCGGGGTGTGAGGGCCGGGCACCCCTTCAGCGCCATGACCCGGGGTGTGAGGGCCGGGCTCCCCTTCAGTGCCATGACCCGGGGTGTAAGGCCTGGGCACCACTTCAGTGACATTACCAAAGGTGTGAGGACCGGGCACCCGTTCAGTGCCATGAATCGGGGTGTGATGTCCGGGCACCCCTTCATCTCCATGACCCGGTATGTGAGGGCCCGGCACCCCTCCAGCACCATGGCCCGGGGTGTGCGGGCCGGGCACCCCTCCAGCACCATGGCCTAAGGAGGGCCGGGCACCCCTTCAGTGTCATGACCAGGGTGTGTCAGGGCCTGACACCCCTCCAGCACCATGGCCCGTGGTGTGATGGCCGGGCACCCTTTCAGTGCCATGATTCGGGGTGTGATGGCCGGGCACCCCTTCAGCTCCATGAACCGGTATGTTTGGGCTGGGCACCCCTCCAGCACCATGGCCCGGGGTGTGAGGCCCGGGCACCCCTCCAGCACCATGGCCCGGGGTGTAAGGGACGGGCACCCCTTCAGTGCCAAGAACGGGGGTGTGAGGGCCGGACACCCCTCCAGCACCATGGCCCGGGGTGTGACGGCCGGGCACCGCTTCAGTGCCATGACCCGAGGTGTGAGGGCCGGGCACTCCTTCAGTGTCACGAATCGGGTTGTGAGGGCCGGGCACGTCTTTAGTGCCATGAAACGGGGTGTGAGGGGCCGGGCACCCCTACAGAGCTATGAACCGGGGTGTGAGGGCCGGGCACCCCTTCACAAGACCCGGGGTGTCAGGGCTGGGCACCCCTCCATGACCCGGGGTGAGGGCGGGCACACCTTCAGTGCTGTCCCAGCTGAGGTGAGGCCCAGGCACCAGTGACCAGCAGGGGTGTGAGGGCCGGGCACCACTTCAATGACATGACACTGAGTGTGTGGGCCGGGCACCCTTTCAATGCCATGACCCGGTGTGTGAGGGTCGGTCACTCCTTCAGTGGCATGACCCGGGGTGTGAGGGCCGAGCACCCCTTCAGTGACATGACCCGAGGCGTCAGGGCAGGGCCCCCCTTCAGTGCCATGTGCCGGGGTGTGAGGGCCGGGCAGCCCTCTAGTGCCATGAAACGGGGTGTGAGGGCCGGGCACCCCTACAGAGCTCTGAACCGGGGTGTGAGGGCCGCGCACCCCTTCCCATGACATGGGTGTGAGGGACGGGCACCCTTTCAGTGCCATGAACCGGTGTGTGAGGGCCGGTCACTCCTTCAGTGCCATGACCTGGGGTGTGAGGGCCGGGCACCCCTTCAGCCCCATGACCCTGGTATGATGGCCCTGCACCCGTTTAGGTCTATGACAATGGGTGTGAGGGCCGGGCACACCTTCAGTGCCATGTCCAGGGGTGTGATGGCCGGGCACCGCTTCAGTGCCATGACCTGGGGTGTGAGGGCCGGGAACCCCTTCAGTGACATGACCCGGGGCGTCAGGGCCGGGCACCCCTTCAGTGCCATGAAACGGGATGTGAGGGCCGGGCTCGATTTTAGTTCCATGAATCGGGGTGTGAGGGCCGGGCATCCCTCCAGCACCATCACCCGGGGTATATGGGCCGGGCACCCCTTCAGTGCGGCCGGGGTGAGCCAGGCACCCTTTCAGTGGCCAGGGTGTGAGGGCCGGGCACCCTTCAATGACTGACCCGGGTGGGCCGGGCACCCGCTGCCATGACCCTGGGTGGCGGGGCCGGTGACTCCTTCGGTAGAAAAGGCATGACCAGGAGTGGGCCAGGCACCCGCCTAGCCTATGACCCGGGTGTGAGGCCAGGCACCCTCCTAACACCATGACCCAGGTGTGAGGGCAGCATCATTTGGTGCCATGAATCAGGGGTGTGAGGGCCCAGGCACCCCTCTAGCACCATACCGGCTTGCCCTTATTGGCACTGACCCAGTGCGTTTGCCGGGTACCCTTTCAGTGCCATGACCCGGGGTGCGAGGTCCGGGCACCCGTTTAGGTCTATAACCAGGGGTGTGAGGGCCGGGCACACCTTCAGTGCCATGGCCAGGGGTGTGACGGCCGTGCACCCCTTCAGTGACATGACCCGGGGTGTGAGGGCCGGGCACTATTTCAGTGCCATGAAATGGGGTGTGAAGGCCGGGCAACCCTATAGTGCTGTGAACCGGGGTGTGAGGGCCGGGCACCCCTTCACATGACCCGGGGTGTGAGGGCCGGGCACCCCTTCAGTGCCATGAATCGGGGTGTGAGGGCCGGGCACCCCTTCAGCGCCAAGATTCGGGGTGTGAGGGCCGGCCTCGATTTCAGTGCCATGAATAAGGGTGTGAGGGCCGGTCACCCCTCCAGCACCATGACCTGGGGTATGAGGGTCGAGCACCCCTTCAGTGCTATGACCTTGGGTGTGAGGGCTGGGCACCCTTTCAGTGACATGACCGGGGTGTCAGGGCCAGGCACCCCTTCAATGACTTGACCCGGGGTGTGTGGGCCGGGCACCCTTTCAGTGATATGACCCGGGGTGTGAGGGCCGGTCACCCCTTCAGTCCCATGACCAGGGGTGTGAGGGCCGGGCACTCGCTTAGGTCTATGACCAGGGGTGTGAGGGCCGGACACACGTTTAGCTCTATGACCACGGGTGTGAGGGCCGGGCACACCTTCAGTGCGATGGCCAGGGGTGTGACGGCCGGGCACCTCATCAGTGCCATGACCCGGGATGTGAGGGCCGGGTACCTTTTCAGTGACATGAACCGGAGTGTGAGGGCCTGGCACCTCTATAGTGACATGACCCGGGGTGTGAGGGCCGGGCACCCTTTCAGCACCATGACCCTGGGTGTGAGGGCCGGGCACCCCTTCAGCACCATGACCCGGTGTGTGAGGCCCGGGCACCCCTTCAGTGACATGAACCGGGGTGTGAGGGCCGGGCACCCCTTCAGTGCTATGTCCCAGGGTGTGAGGCCCGGGCACTCTTTCAGTGACGTGAACCGGGGTGTGAGACCCGGGCACCTCTTCAATGACATGACCCGTAGTGGATGGGCCGGGCACCCTTTCAGTGCAATGAGCGAGGGGTGTGAGGCAGTCCTCCTTCAAGTGCCATGACCCGGGGTGTGGCCAGGCACCTTGTGGCCCATGGCCAGGCTGTGAGGGCGGGCACCTCAGCCCCATGACCCGGGCTGTGAGGGCCAGGCACCCCGTTTGGGTCTATGACCAGGGTGTGAGGCCAGGCACACCTTCAGTGCCATGACCCGGGGTCTGAGGCCGGAGAACCTTGTGGCGCGGCCGGGCTCAGGGGCGGGCACCCCTCTGCTTCCGCAGCCGGAGTGTGGGCAGGCACCTTCCCAGCACCATGACCCGGTGTGTGAGGGCCGGGCACCTTCAGTGACATGAACCGGGTGCTGGGCCAGGCACCCCTTCAGTGCTATGTCCCGGGGTGTGAGGCCCGAGCACCCTTTCAGTGACGTGAACCGGGGTGTGAGGGCCGGGCACCTCTTCAATGACATTACCCGTAGTGGATGGGCCGGGCACCCTTTCAGTGCAATGAGCCGGGGTGTGAGGGCCGGTCACTCCTTCAGTGCCATGACCCGGGGTGTGAGAAACCGGGCACCCCTTCAGCCCCATGACCCGGGCTGTGAGGGCCGGGCACCCGTTTAGGTCTATGACCAGGGGTGTGAGGGCCGGGCACCTCTTCAGTGCTATGACCCGGGGTGTGAGGTCCGGGCACCCTTTCAGTGAAATGAAACGGGGTGTGAGGACCGGGAACCCCTTCAATGACATGAACCTGGAGTGTGTGGGCCGGGCACCCTTTGAGTGCCATGACCCGGGGTGTGAGGGCCCTTCACTCCTTCAGTGCCATGACCCGGAAGGGGAGGGCCGGGCAACCCTTCAGCACTATGACCCGGGGTGTGAGGGCCGGGCTCGATTTCAGTGCCAAGAATCGGGGTGTGAGGTCCGGGCACACCTCAAGCACCATGACCCAGGGTATGAGGGCCGGGCACCCCTTTAATGACATGACCCGAGGTGTGTGGTCCGGGCCCCCTTTCAGTGCCGTGAACCGGGGTGTGAGGGACGGGCACCCGTTTAGGTCTATAACCAAGGGTGTGAGGGCCGGGCACACCTTCAGTGCCAGGGCCAGGGGTGTGAGGGCCGGGCACCCCTTCAGTGACATGACAAGGGGCGTCAGGGCCGGGCACCCCTTCAGTGCCATGAGCCGGGGTGTGAGGGCCGGGCACTCCTTCAGTGCCATGAAACTGGGTGTGAGGGCCGGCCACCCCTACAGAGCAATGAACCAGAGTGTGAGGGCCGGGCACCCCTTCACATGACACGGGGTGTGAGGGCCGGGCACCTTTTGAGTGCCATGAATCGGGGTGTGATGGCCGGGCACCCCTGCAGCTCCATGACCCGTTGTGTGAGCGCCGGGAACCGCTTCAACCCCATGGCCTGTGGTGTGAGGGCCGGGCACCCCTTTAGGTCCATGACCCGGGGTATGTGGGCCGTGCACCGCTTCAGTGACATGATGACCCGAGTGTAGGGCTAGGCACCTTGGTGACATGTCCAGGGGTGTGAGCCGGGCACCCTCAGCACCATGGCCTTGGAGTGTGAGGGCGGGCACCTTCAATGCAGACCGGGGTGTGAGGGCCGGGCACCCTTTCAGTGCTATGGAACAGGGGTGTGAGGCGGGCACCCCTTCAATGACATGACCCCAGGTGAGTGGGCCGGGCACCCTTCAGTGCCATGACCTGGGGTGTGGTCAGGAACCCCTTCAGTGACATGACCTGGGGCATCAGGGCCGGGCACCCCTTCAGTGCCATGAAACGGGGTGTGAGGGCCGGGCTCGATTTTAGTTCCATGAATCGGGGTGTGACGGCCGGGCATCCCTCCAGCACCATTACCCGGGGTATATGGGCCGGGCACCCCTTCAGTACTATGACCCGGGGAGTGAGGGCCGGCACCCTTTCAGTGACATGACCCGGGGTGTGAGGGCCGGGCACCCCTTCAATGACATGACCCGGAGTGCGTGGGCCGGGCACCCTTTCAGTGCCATGACCCTGGGTGTGAGAGCCGGTGACTCCTTCAGTGACATGACCCGGGGTGTGAGGGCCGGGCACCCTTACAGCACCATGACCCGGGGTGTGAGTGCCGGGCTCCATTTCAGTGCCATGAATCGGGGTGTGAGGGCCGGGCACCCCTCTAGCACCATGACACGGGGTATAAGGGCCGGGCACCCCTTCAATGACATGACCCGGTGTGTGTTTGCCGGGTACCCTTTCAGTGCCATAACCCGGGGTGTGAGGTCCGGGCACCCGTTTAGGTCTATAACCAGGGGTGTGAGGGCCGGGTACACCTTCAGTGCCATGGCCAGGGGTTTGACGGCCGGGTACCCCTTCAGTGACATGACCCGGGGCGTGAGGGCCGGGCACTATTTCAGTGCCATGAAATGGGGTGTGAAGGCCGGGCAACCCTACAGTGCTGTGAACCGGGGTGTGAGGGCCGGGCA
The DNA here is from genome assembly GCF_018991925.1 of Homarus americanus. Taxonomy (NCBI): domain Eukaryota; kingdom Metazoa; phylum Arthropoda; class Malacostraca; order Decapoda; family Nephropidae; genus Homarus; species Homarus americanus. The sequence continues at coordinate 5,268 of NW_024745356.1, read as the reverse complement.
CCCCTTCACATGACCCGGGGTGTGAGGGCAGGGCACCCCTTCAGTGCCATGAATCGGGGTATGAGGGCCGGGCACCTTTTCAGCGCCAAGACCCGGGGTGTGAGGGCCAGCCTCGATTTCAGTGCCATGAATAAGGGTGTGAGGGCCGGTCACCCCTCCAGCACCATGACCTGGGGTATGAGGGCCGAGCACCCCTTCAGTGCTATGACCCGGGGTGTGAGGGCCGGGCACCCTTTCAGTGACATGACCCGGGGTGTGAGGGCCGGGCACCCCTTCAATGACATGACCCGGGGTGTGTGGGCAGGGCACCCTTTCTTTGCTATGACCCGGGGTGTGAGGGCCGGTCACCCCTTCAGCCCCATGACCCGGAGTGTGAGGGCCGGGCACTCGTTTAGGTCTATGACCAGGGGTGTGAGGACCGGACACTCGTTTAGCTCTATGACCACGGGTGTGAGGGCCGGGCACACCTTCAGTGCCATGGCCAGGGGTGTGACGGCCGGGCACCTCATCAGTGCCATGACCCGGGATGTGAGGGCCGGTTACCTCTTCAGTGACATGACCTGGAGTGTGAGGGCCTGGCACCTCTATAGTGACATGACCCGGGGTGTGAGGGCCGGGCACCCTTTCAGCACCATGACCCTGGGTGTGAGGGCCGAGCACCCCTTCAGCACCATGACCCGGTGTGTGAGGGCGGGCACCTTCAGTTCCATGAAACGGGAGGCCAGGCACCCCTTCAGTGACATGAACCGGGGTGTGAGGCCGGGCACGCTTTCAGTGCCATGAGGCAGGTGTAAAAAGGCAGGCACCTCCGCTTCCTGACCCGGGGGTGTAAGGGCCGGGCAAACCTTCAGTGCCATGGCCACGGGTGTGAGGGCCGGGCACCTCATCAGTGCCATGACCCGGGATGTGAGGGCCAGGTATCCCTTCAGTGAGATGACCCGGAGTGTGAGGGCCTGGCACCCCTTTAGTGACATGACCCGGGGTGTGAGGGCCGGGCACCCTTTCAGCACCATGACCCTGGGTGTGAGGGCCGGGCACCCCTTCAGCACCATGACCCGGTGTGTGAGGGCCGGGCACCCCTTTAGTTCCATGAACCGGGGTGTGAAGGCCGGGCCCCCCTTCAGTGACATGAACCGGGGTGTGAGGGCCGGGTACCCTTTCAGTGCCATAAAATGGGGTGTAAAGGCCGGGCACACCTCCAGCACCATGACCCGGGGTATGAGGGCCGGGCACCCCTTCAGTGCTATGTCCCGGGGTGTGAGGACCGGGCACCCTTTCACTGACATGAACCGGGGTGTGAGGGCCGGGCACCCCTTCAATGACATGACCCGTAGAGGATGGGCCGGGCACCCTTTCAGTGCCATGACCCGGGGTGTGAGGGCCGGTCACTCCTTCAGTGCCATGACCCGGGGTGTGAGGGCCGGGCACCCCTTCAGCCCCATGACCCGGGCTGTGAGAGCCGGGCACCCGTTTAGGTCTATGACCAGGGGTGTGAGGGTCGGGCACACCTTCAGTGCCATGACCCGGGGTGTGAGGGCCGGGAACCCCTTCAATGACATGACCCGGGGCGTCAGGGCCGGGCACCCCTTCTGTGCCAATGAATAGGCTGCTTGTCCAATTAACCAGTCCGTTCACACATATTTATATTTGGGTTTTAAGTAACGAAACCCAAACGGTAGTTCCTTTGTTTTATTATAAAAGGTTGTATATATAATTCCTGAGTGTATATCAACCGTAAGTCTCACTGTCTAGGAGTGAATGAGAAAGGGACGGCGTTTATGTATGATAAACGTTAGGTCACGTCCTTACGATATGAGTTGTGGTGAGCTACTGAAGCTTAGGGGCATCGCAGTGCGTGCTTTCAGAAATGCTGAGCTATGGGTCTCGCCCTCTTGGGTAAGTTGCCCGCTCACGTGTCAATCTCATGTCTTACTCATAGACAGTGGAAAGTTACAGGGTGGTGAATCTGAATATAATATCAGATGTATTGACCCATTTATATAATACGTTCTGTTGATGAGACAGGGGCCTATTACACCAAGAAACGGGGTGTGAGGTGCGGGCACCCCTTCACATGACCCGGGGTGTGAGGGCCGGGCACCCATTCAGTGCCATGAATCGGGGTGTGAGGGCCGGGCACCCCTTCAGCACCATGACCCCGGGTGTGAGGGCTGGGCATGATTTCAGTGCCATGAATCGGGGTGTGAGGGCCGGGCACCCCTCTAGCACCATGACCCGGGGTATGAGGGCCGGGCACCCCTTCAGTGCTATGACCCGGGGTGTGAGTGCCGGGCACCCTTTCAGTGACATGAACCTGGAGTGTGTGGGCCGGGCACCCTTTGAGTGCCATGACCCGGGGTGTGAGGGCCCGTCACTCCTTCAGTGCCATGACCCGGGATGTGAGGGCCGGGCAACCCTTCAGCACTATGACCCGGGGTGTGAGAGCCGGGATCGATTTCAGTGCCAAGAATCGGGGTGTGAGGTCCGGGCACCCCTCAAGCACCATGACCCAGGGTATGAGGGCCGGGCACCCCTTTAATGACATGACCCGTGGTGTGTGGTCCGGGCCCCCTTTCAGTGCCATGAACCGGGGTGTGAGGGACGAGCACCCGTTTAGGTCTATAACCAGGGGTGTGAGGGCCGGGCACACCTTCAGTGCCATGGTCAGGGGTGTGACGGCTGGGCACCGCTTCAGTGCCATGACCCGGGATGTGAGGGCCAGGCACCCCTTCAGTGACATGACTAGGGGCGTCAGGGCCGGGCACCCCTTCAGTGCCATGAGCCGGGTGTGAGGGCCGGGCACTCCTTCAGTGCCATGAAACGGGGTGTGAGGGTCGGGAACCCTTACAGAGCTATGAACCGGGGTGTGATGGCCGGGCACCTCTTCAGCTCCATGCCCCGTGGTGTGAGCGCCGGGAACCGCTTCAACCCCATGGCTTGGGGTGTAAGGGCCGGGCACCCCTTTAGGTCCATGAGCCGGGGTATGAGGGCCGTGCACCGCTTCAGTGACATGACCCGGGGTGTGAGGGCCAGGCACCCCTTTAGTGACATGTCCCGGGGTGTGAGGGCCGGGCACCCTTTCAGTGCCATGAAATGGGGTGTGAGGCCTGGGCACCCCTTCAGTGCCATGAAACGGGGTGTCAGGGCCGGGCTCGATTTTAGTTCCATGAATCGGGATGTGAAGGCCGTGCATCCTTCCAGCACCATGACCCGGGGTATGAGGGCCGGGCACCCCTTCAGTGCTATGACCCAGAGTGTGAGGGCCGGGCATCCTTTCACTGACATGACCCGGGGTATGAGGGCCGGGCACCCCTTCAGTGCCATGTCCAGGGGTGTAGGGACAGGCACCCCATTCACCTGACATGACTTGGGTATGAGGCCAGAGCACCCCTTGAGAACATGACCCGGAGTGTGGGCGGGCACGCTTTCAGTGCCATGACCCGGAGTGTGAGGCCAGGCACCCCTTCAGCACCATGACCACGTGGTGTGTTTGCCGATTACCCTTTCAGACACGCGGCCAGGAATGGCACCGTTTGGAGTCTATAACCAGGGGTGGCGGGCCGGGCACCTTCAGTGCCATGGCCAAGGGTGTGGCGGCCGAGAACACTCAGTGCCATAACCGGGGTGTGACGGCGGGCACCCCTTCTGCTCCATGACCCCCGTGGTGTGAGGGCCGGGAACCGATTCAAGTCCATGACCTGGGGTGTGAGGGCCGGGCACCCTTTTAGGTCCATGACCCGGGGTGTGAGGGCCGTGCACCCCTTCAGCTCCATGACCCGGTATGTGAGGGCTGGGTATCCCTCCAGCACCATGGCCCGGGGTGTGAGGGCCGGGCACCCGTTTAGGTCTATAACCAGGGGTGTGAGGGCCGGGCTCACCTTCAGTGCCATGGCCAGGTGTGTGACGGCCGGGCACCCCTTCAGTGACATGACCAGGAGTGTGAGGGCCTTGCACCCCTTCAGTGCCATGGCCAAGGGTGTGTTTGCCGGTTACCCTTTCAGTTTCATGACCCGAGGTGTGAGGACCGGGCACCCGTTTAGGTCTATAACCAGGGGTGTGAGGGCCGGGCTCACCTTCAGTGCCATGGCCAGGTGTGTGACGGCCGGGCACCCCTTCAGTGACATGACCCGGGGTGTGAGGGCCGGGCACCCCTTCACATGACCCGGGATGTAGGGCCGGGCACCACTTTAGGTACATGACCAGGGGTGCGAGGGCCGGGCACCTCATCAATGCCATGACCCGGGGTGTGAGGGCCAGGCACACCTTCAGTGCCATGGCCAGGGATGTGTTTGCCGGTTACCCTTTCAGTGCCATGACCCAGGGTGTGAGGGCCGGGCACCCGTTTAGGTCTATAACCAGGGGTGTGAGGGCCGGGCACACCTTCAGTGCCATGGCTAGGGGTGTGACGGCCGGGCACCCCTTCAGTGACATGACCCGGGGTGTGAGGGCCGGGCACTATTTCAGTGCCATGAAATGGGGTGTGAAGGCCTGGCAACCCTACAGTGCTGTGAACCGGGGTGTGAGGGCCGGGCACCCCTTCTCATGACCCGGGTGTGAGGGCCGGGCACCCCTTCAGTGCCATGACCCGGGATGTGAGGGCCGGGCAACCCTTCAGCACTATGACCCGGGGTGTGAGGGCTGGGCTCGATTTCAGTGCCAAGAATCGGGGTGTGAGGTCCGGGCACCCCTCAAGCACCATGACCCAGGGTATGAGGGCCGGGCACCCCTTTAATGACATGACCCGTGGTGTGTGGTCCGGGCCCCCTTTTAGTGCCATGAACCGTGGTGTGGGGGACGGGCACCCGTTTAGGTCTATAACCAGGGGTGTGAGTGCCGGGCACACCTTCAGTGCCATGGCCAGGGGTGTGACGGCTGGGCACCGCTTCAGTGCCATTACCCGGGATGTGAGGGCCGGGGACCCCTTCAGTGACATGACAAGGGGCGTCAGGGCCGGGCACCCCTTCAGTGCCATGAGCCGGGGCGTGAGGGCCGGGCACTCCTTCAGTGCCATGAAACGGGGTGTGAGGGCCGGGCACCCTTACAGAGCTATGAACCGGGGTGTGATGGCCGGGCACCCCTTCAGCTCCATGCCCCGTGGTGTGAGCGCCGGGAACCGCTTCAACCCCATGGCCTGGGGTGTGAGGGCCGGGCACGCCTTTAGGTCCATGACCCGGGGTATGAGTGCCGTGCACCGCTTCAGTGACATGACCCGGGGTGTGAGGGCCAGGCACCCCTTTAGTGACATGTCCCGGGGTGTGAGGGCCGGGC
>NW_024745355.1:0-14227 GCF_018991925.1 Homarus americanus | reverse complement strand
CAGAGGGCTTTGTTATACTCGATCAGGGGGCTTTGTTATACTCGATCAGGGACTTTTGTTATACTCGATCAGGGGCCTTTGTCATTCTCGATAAGGGTACCTTGTTATACTCGATCAAGGGACTTTGTTATACTTGATCAGGGGACTTTGTTATACTCGATGAGGGCCTTTGTTTTACTCTATCAGATGACTTTGTTATCCTCGATCAGGGGACTTTGTTGTACTCGATGAGGGGGCTTTGTTATACTTGATCAGGGGACTTTGTTATACTCGATGAGGGGCTTGGTTATACTCTGGATCAGGGGACTTTGTTATACCTTTAATTAGGGCCTTTGTTATACTCGATTAGAAAACTTTGTTATACTCGACCAGGGGACTTTGTTATACCCGATCAAGGGACTTTTGTTATACCCGATCAGGGGACTTTGTTATACTCGACCTGGGGACTTTTTCATACTTGACCAATGGATTTTGTTATACTCGATGATGGGCCTTTGTTATACTTGACCAGGGGTCTTTGTTATACTCGACTAGAAAACTTTGTTATACTCGACCAGGGGACTTTTTATAGTCCACCAGGGACTTTGTTATACTCGATCAGGTGATATGTCATACTCGATCAGGGGACTTTGTTATACTCGGTTCAGGGGACTTTGTTATACTCGTCTAGTGGGCTTTCTTATACTAGGATCAGGGGAATTTGTTATACTCGATTAGGGGACTTTGTCTTACTCGATCAGGGCCCTTTGATATACTCGACCAGGGGACTTTGTTGTAATCGATCAGGGACTTTGTTATGCTCGTTATGGGGACTTTGTTATACTGGGCCAGGAAACGTTGTTATACTCGATCAGGGGATATGTTATACTCGATTAGGGGATTTTGTTATACTGGACCAGGGGACTTTGTTGTACTCGATCAGTGGACTTTGTTATAATCGATCAGGGGACTTTGTTTTATTCGTCCAGGGGGCTTTGTTATACTAGGATCAGGGGAGTTTGTTATTCTCGACCAGGGGACTTTGTTATACTCGACCAGAGGCCTTTGTTATATTCTGTCAGGGGACTTTGTTATACTCGTCCAGGGGGCTTTGTTATACTCGATCAGGGGACTTTGTCTTACTCGATCAAGGCCCTTTGCTATACTCGACCAGGGGACTTTGTTTTAATCGATCAGGGGACTTTGTTATGCTCGATATGGGGACTTTGTTATACTGGGCCAGTTGTGACTTTTTTATACTCGGTCAGGGGACTTTGTTATACTAGTATCAGGGGACTTTGTTATTCTCGAGCAGGGGACTTTGTTATACTCGACTAGGGGATTTTTTTATACTCGACCAGAGGCCTTTGTTATCCTCGGTCAGGGACTATGTTATAATCGATCAGGGGATTATGTTATGCACGCTTTGGGGCTTTGTTATACTGGGCCAGGAGACCTTGTTATACACGATGAGGGGATATGTTTTACTCGATCAGGAGACTTTGTTATACTCGATCAGGGGCTTTGTTATACTCGATGAGGGGACTGTGTTATACTCGTCCAGGGGGCTTTGTTATACTCGATTAGGGGACTTTGTTATACTCGATCAGGGTTCTTTTGTTATACTCGATGAGGGGCCTTTGTTATACTCGATGAGGGGCCTTTGATATACTCAATGAGGGGGCTTTGTTATACTCGATCAGGGGACTTTGTTATACTCGACCAGGGGCCTTTGTTATACTCGATTAGAAAACTTTGTTATACTCGACCAGGGGACTTTGTTATACCCGATCAAGGGACTTTTGTTATACTCGATCAGGAGACTTTGTTATACTCGACCAGGGGCCTTTGTTATACTCGATCATTGGACTTTCTTATACTCGATAAGGGGACTTTGTTATACTCGATAAGGGGAATTTGTTATACTCGATAAGGGGACTTTGTTATACTCGACCAGGAGACTTTGTTATACTCGATTAGGCGGCTTTGTTATACTCGGTCAGGGGACTTTGTTATACTCGATGAGGGGCCTTTGTTATACTCGATCTGGGGCCTTTGTTATACTAGATCAAGGGATTTTGTTATACTCGATCAGGGGACTTTGTTATACTCGACCAGAGGACTTTGTTATACTCGATCAAGGGACTTTGTTATACTCGATCTGGGGACTTTGATATACTCGAGCAGGGGACTGTGTTATACTCCATCAGGGGACTTTATTATACTCGACCAGAGGACTTTGTTATACTCGATCAGGGGACTTTGTTATACTCGACCAGGGGACTTTGTTATACTCAACCAGAGAACTTTGTTATACTCGATCAGGGGACTTTTTTATGCTCGATCAGGGACTTTGTTATACTCAACCAGAGAACTTTGTTATACTCGATCAGGGGACTTTGTTAAACTCAATCAGGGGACTTTGTTATACTCGATTAGGGGCCTTTGTTATACTCGATGAAGGGGCTTTGTTATACTCGACCAGGAGACTTTGTTATACTCGAGCAGAGGACTTTGGTATATTCGATCAGGGGATATGTTATATTCGATGAGGGAACTTTGTTATACTTGATTAGGGGACTTTGTTATACTCGATGAGAGGACTTTGTTATACTCGACCAGGGGCCTTTGTTATACTCGATTAGAAAACTTTGTTATACTCGACCAGGGGACTTTGTTATACTCCACCAGGGACTTTGTTATACTCGATCAGGGGATATGTTATACTCGATCAGGGGTTATACTCGGTTCAGGGGTCTTTGTTATACTCGTCCAGTGGGCTTTGTTATACTAGGTTCAGGGGACTTTGTTATACTCGAACAAGGGACTTTGTCTTACTCAATGAGGGCCCTTTGTTATACTCGACCAGGGGACTTTGTTATAATCGATCAGGGGACTTTGTTATGCTCGATCTGGGGACTTTGTTATACTTCGCCAGGAGACGTTTATTATACTCGATGAGGGGATATGTTATACTTGATCAGGGTCTTTGTTATAATGGACCAGGGGACTTTGTTATACTCGATCAGGGACTTTGTTATACTCGATGAGGGGACTTTGTTATATTCGTCCAGGGGGCTTTGGTATACTCGATCAGGGGACTTTGTTATACTCGATCAGGGACTTTGTTATACTCGACAAGGGGACTTTTTTATACTTGACCAATGGACTTTGTTATATTCGATGAGGTGCCTTTGCTATACTCGATATGGGGACTTTGTTATACTCGACCAGGGGACTTTTTTATACTTGACCAATGGACTTTGTTATACTCAATGAGGGGCCTTTGTTATACTCGATCAGGGGACTTTCTTATACTCGACCAGGGGACTTTGTTATACGCGATCAGGGGACTTTTTTATACTCAATCAGGGGACTTTGTTATACTCAACCAGAGCACTTTGTTATACTCGATCAGGAGTTTGTTGCTTACTCCCATCAGGGACTTTGTTATACTCGATGAGGGGCGCTGTTATACTCGATGAGGGGGCTTTGTTATACTCGACCAGGGGACTTTGGCTACGACCAGAGGACTTGTTATACTCGATCAGCGGACTTTTGTTATACTCGACAAGAGGACTTTGGTATACTTTTCGGTGAGGGCTGTTAGCATACTCGACCAGGGGACTTTGTTATACTCGACCAGAAGGACTTTTGTTATATATATACTCGATCAGGGGACTTTGTTATACTCGATGAGGAAGCTTTGTTATACTCGATCAGGGGACTTTGCGATACTCGACCAGGGGACTTTGTTATACTCGATCAGGGGACTTTGTTAAACTCGACCAGGGGACTTTTTATACTTGACCAATGGACTTTGTTATAACTCAATGAGGGGTCTTTGTTATACTCGATCAGGGACCTTTGTTATTATCGACCAGGGGACTTTGTTATACTCGATTAGGGGCATTTGTTATACTCGATGTGGGGGCTTTGTTATGTTCGACCAGGGGACTTTGTTATACTCGATTAGGGGACTTTGTTATACTCGACCAGGGGACTTTGTTATACTCGACCAGGCGACTTTGTTATACTCGATCAGGGGACTTTGTTATACTCGGTCTGAGGACTTGGTTATAATCGATCACGGGACATTGTTATGCTCGATCTGGGGACTTTGTTATACTGGACCAGGTGACTTTGTTATACTCGTCCAGGGGGCTTTGTTATATTAGGATTAGGGGACTTTGTTAATCTCGACCAGGGGACTTTGTTATACTCGACCAGAGGCCTTTGTTATACTCGGTCTGAGGACTTTGTTATAATCGATCAGGGGACTTTGTTATGCTCGATCTGGGGACTTTGTGATACTGGGCCTGGAGAATTTGTTATACTCGATCAGGGGATATGATATACTCGATCAGGGGACTTTGTTATACTCGATCAGGGACTTTGTTATACTCGACAAGGGGACTTTTTTATACTTGACCTATGGACTTTGATATACTCGATGAGGGGCCTTTGTTATACTCGATTTGGGGACTTTGTTATACTCGACCAGGGGACTTTTTTATAATTGACCAATGGACTTTGTTATACTCAATGAGGGGCCTATGTTATACTCGTTCAGGGGACTTTCTTGTACTCGACCAGGGGACTTTGTTATACACGATCAGGGGACTTTGTTATACTCGATCAGGGGACTTTGTTATACTCAACCAGAGGACTTTGTTTTACTCGATCAGGGGACTTTGTTATACTCAATCAGGGGGCTTTGTTATACTCGATCAGGGGACTTTGTTATACTCGACCAGGAGCCATTGTTATACTCGATTAGAAAACTTTGTTATACTCGACCAGGGGACTTTGTTATACTCGATCAAGGGACTTTTGTTATACTCGATCAGGTGACTTTGTTATACTTGACCAGGGGCCTTTGTTATGCTCGATCACCGGACTTTGTTATACTCGATAAGGGGACTTTGTTATTCTCGATAAGGGGAATTTGTTATTCTCGATAAGGGGATTTTGGTATACTTGACCAGGGGATTTTCTAATACTCGATTAGGCGGCTTTGTTATACTCGATCAGGGGATTTTGTTATACTAGATCAGGGGACTTTGTTATACTCGATCAGGGGACTTTCTTATACTTGACCAATGGACTTTGTTATACTCGACGAGGGGCCTTTTTTATACTCGAGCAGGGGACTTTGTTATACTCCATGAGGGGACTTTTTTATACTCGACCATAGGACTTTGTTATACTCGATGAGGGGACTTTGTTATACTCGACCAGGGGACTTTTTTATACTTGACCAATGGACTTTGTTATACTCAATGAGGGGCCTTTGTTATATGCGATCAGGGGACTTTTTTATACTCGATCACGGACTTTGTTATACTCAACCAGAGGACTTTGTTATACTCGATCAGGGGACTTTGTTAAACTCAATCAGGGGACTTTGTTATAGTCGATTAGGAGCCTTTTTTATACTCGATGAGGGGGCTTTGTTATACTCGACCAGGGGACTTTGTTATACTCGAGCAGAGAACTTTGGTATATTCGATCAGGGGATATGTTATATTCGATCAGGGAACTTTGTTATTCTTGATTAGGGGACTTTGTTATACTCGATGAGGGGGGCCTTTGTTATACTCGATTAGAAAACTTTGTTATACTCGACCAGGGGACTTTGTTATACTCCACCAGGGACTTTGTTATACTCGATCAAGGGATATGTTTTACTCGATCAGGGGACTTTGTTATACTCGGTTCATGGGTCTTTGTTACACTCGTCCACTGGGCTTTGTTATACTAGGATCAGGGGACTTTGTTATACTCGATCAAGGAACTTTGTCTTACTTAATGAGGGCCCTTTGTTATACTCGACCAGGGGACTTTGATATAATCGATAAGGGGACTTTTTTATGCTCGATCTGGGGACTTTGTTATACTGCGCCAGGAGACTTTGTTATACTCGATCAGGGGATATGTTATACTCGATCAGGGGACTTTGTTATACTGGACCAGAAGACTTTGTTATACTCGACCAGGGGACTTTGTTATACTCGATGAGGGGACTTTGTTATACTCATCCAGGGGGCTTTGTTATACTCGATCAGGGGACTTTGTTATACTCGATCAGGGAAATTTGTTATGCTCGATATGGGGACCTTTTTATACTGGGCCAGGGGACTTTTTTGTACTCGATCAGGGGAATTTGTTATACTGGACCAGGGGACTTTTTTATACCCGATCAGGGGAGTTTTTTATACTCGGTCAGGGACTTTGTTATAATCGATCAGGGGACTTTGTTATGCTCAATCTGGGGACTTTGTTATACTGGGCCAGGAGACTTTGTTATACTCCATCATGGGATATGTTATACTCGTTCAGGGGACTTTGTTATACTGGACCAGAAGACTTTGTTATACTCGACCAGGGGACTTTGTTATATTCGATCAGGGGACTTTGTTATACTCATCCAGGGGGCTTTGTTATACTCGATCAGGGGACTTTGTTATACTCGATCAGGGGCCTTTGTCTTACTCGATCAGGGCCCTTTGCTATACTCGACCAGGGGACTTTGTTATAATCGATCAGGGGACTTTGTTATGCTCGATATGGGGACTTTGTTATACTGGGCCACGGGACTTTTTTATACTCGATCAGGGGACTTTGTTATACTCGATCAGGGGACTTTTGTTATACTCGATCAGGGGACTTTGTTATAATCGACCAGGGACGTTTGTTATACTCGATCACCGGACTTTGTTATACTCGATAAGGGGTCTTTGTAATACTCGATAAGGGGAATTGTTATACTCGATAAGGGGACTTTGTTAGACTCGAACAGGGGACTTTGTTATACTCGACCAGGGGACTTTGTTATACTCGATTAGGCGGCTTCGTTATACTCGATCAGGTGACTTTGTTATACTCGATGAGGGGCCTTTCTTATACTCGATGAGGGGCCTTTCTTATACTCGATGAGGGGCCTTTGTTATACTAGATCAGGGGACTTTGTTATACCCGATCAGGGGACTTTCTTATACTCGAGCAGGGGGCTTTGTTATACTCGATGAGGGGACGTACCTGATGAAGAGGCTTTGTTATACTCGATAAGGGGACTTAGTTATACTCGATCAGGGGACTTTGTTATACTCGACCAGGGGACTTTTTTATACTTGACCAATGGACTTTGTTATACTAGATGAGAGGCCTTTGTTATACTCGATCTGGGGACTTTGTTATACTCGATGAGGGGACTTTTGTTATACCCGACCAGAGGACTTTGTTATACCCGATCAGAGGACTTTGTTATACTCGACTAGGGGACTTTCTTATACTTGATCAATGGACTTTGTTATACTGAATGAGGGGCGTTTGGTATACTCGATCAGGGGACTTTGTTATACTCGACCAGGGGACTTTGTTATACGCGATCAGGGGACTTTTTTATACTCGACCAGACTTTGTTATACTCGATCAGGGGATATGTTATACTCGATCAGTGGACTTTGTTATACTCGATTAGGGGCCTTTGTTATACTCGATCAGGGGACTTTGTTATACTCAATCAGGGGACTTTGTTATACTCGATTAGGGGCCTTTGTTATACTCGATGAGGGGGTATGTTATACTCGACCAGGGGACTTTGTTATACTCGATCAGGGAACTTTGTTATACTCAACCAGGGAACTTTTTTAAAAATAATCAGGGGACTTTGTCATACTCGGTCAGGGGAATTTTGTTATACTCGATCAGGGGATATGTTATACTCGATCAGGGGACTTTGTTACACACAACCAGAGGACTTTGTTATACTCGATCAGGGGACTTTGTTATACTCAATCATGGGACTTTGTTATACTCGATGAGGGGCTTTGGTTATCCTCGATCAGGGGACTTTGTTATACTCGACCAGGGGACTTTGTTATACTCGATCAGGGGACTTTGTTATACTCGACCAGAGAACTTTTTTATACTAGATCAGGGGATATGTTATACTCGCTGAGAGGGATTTTGCTATACTCAATCAGGGGACTTTGTTATACTCGATTAGGGCCCTTTGTTATACTCGATGAGGGGGCTTTGTTATACTCGACCAGGGGACTTTTGTTATACTCGAGCAGAGGACTTTGTTATACTCGACCAGGGGCCTTTGTTATACTCGATAAGAAAACTTTGTTATACTCGACCAGGGGACGTTGTTATATTCGATCAAGGGACTTTTGTTATACTCGATCAGGGGACTTTGTTATACTCGACCAGGGGACTTTTGTTATACTCGATTAGGGGACTTTGTTATACTCGACCAGGGGCCTTTGTTATACTCGATCAGGGGACTTTGTTATACTCGATAAGTGGACTTTGTTATACTCGATAAGAAGAATTTGTTATACTCGATCAGGGGACTTTGTCTTACTCGATAAGGGCCCTTTGCTGTACTCGAACCAGGGGACTTTGATATAATCGATCAAAGGACTTTGTTATGCTCGATATGCGGACTTTGTTATACTGGGTCAGGGGACTTTTTTATACCCGATCAGGGGACTTTGTTATACTCGATCAGGGGACTTTTGTTATACTCGATCAGGGGACTTTATTATACTCAATTAGGGGCCTTTGGTATACTCGATTAGGGGACTTTGTTATACTCGACCAGGGGACTTTGTTATACGCGATTAGGGGACTTTTTTATACTCGACCAGAGGACTTTGTTATACTCGACCAGGGGACTTTGTTATACGAGATAAGGTGGCTTAGTTATACTCGATCAGGTGACTTTGTTATACTCGATGAGGGGGCCTTTCTTAGACTCGATCAGGGGCCTTTGTTATACTCGATCAGGGGACATTGTTATACCCGATCAGGGGACTTTCTTATACTCGAGCAGGGGGCTTTCTTATACTCGATGAGGGGACTTTGTTATACTCGATGAGGAGGCTTTGTTATACTCGATAAGGGGCTTTGCTATACTCGACCAGGGGACTTTGTTATACTCGATCAGGGGACTTTGTTATACTCGACCAGGGGACTTTTTTATACTTGACCAATGTACTTTGTTATACAAGATGAGAGGCATTTGTTATACTCGATCTGGGGACTTTGTTACAATCGAGAAGGGGACTTTGTGATACTCGATCAGGGGACATTTTTATACCCGACCAGAGGACTTTGTTATACTCTATCAGGGGATATGTTATACTCGATCGTGGACTTTGTTATACTCGATTAGGGGCCTTTGTTATTCTCGATGAGGGGGCTTTGTTATACTCGACCAGGGGACTTTGTTATACTCGATCAGGGAACTTTGCTATACTCAACCAGGGGACTTTTTTTAAATTAATCAGGGGACTTTGTCATACTCGATCAGGGGAATTTTGTTATACTCGATCAGGGGATATGTTATACTCGATCAGGGGACTTTGTTATACTCAACCAGAGGACTTTGTTATACTCGATCAGGGGACTTTGTTATACTCAATCATGGTACTTTGTTATACTCGATGAGGGGCTTTGGTTATCCTCGATCAGGGGACTTTGTTATACTCGACCAGGGGACTTTTTTATACTCGATCAGGGGACTTTGTTATACTCGACCAGAGGACTTTTTTGTACTCGATCAGGGGATATGTTATACTGGATGAGGGGATTTTGCTATACTTGTTTAGGGGACTTTGTTATACTCGATCAGGAGAATTTTGTTATACTCGATCAGAGGACTTTGTTATACTCGACCAGGGGCCTCTGTTATACTCGATAAGAAAACTTTGTTATACTCGACCATGGGACTTTGTTATACTCGATCAAGGGACTTTTGTTATACTCGATCAGGGGACTTTGTTATACTCGACCAGGGGACTTTTGTTATACTCGATCAGGGGACTTTGTTATACTCGACCAGGGGCCTTTGTTATACTCGATCATGGGACTTTGTTATACTCGATAAGGGGACTTTGTTATACTCGATAAGAGGAATTTTTTATACTCGATCAGGGGACTTTGTCTTACTCGATCAGGGCCCTTTGCTATACTCGACCAGGGGACTTTGATATAATCGATCATGGGACTTTGTTATGCGCGATATGGGGACTTTGTTATACTGGGCCAGGGGACTTTTTTATACCTGATCATGGGACTTTGTAATACTCGATGAGGGGACTTTTGTTATACTCGACCAGGGAACTTTGATATAATCGATCATGGGGCTTTGTTATGCTCGATATGGGGACTTTGTTAACTGGGCCAGGGGACTTTTTTATACTCGATCAGGGGACTTTGTAATACTCGATGAGGGGACTTTTGTTATACTCGACCAGGGGACTTTGATATAATCGATCATGGGACTTTGTTATGCTCGATATGGGGACTTTGTTAACTGGGCCAGGGGACTTTTTTATACCGATCAGGGGACTTTGTTATACTAGTATCACGGGACTTTGTTATTCTCTACCAGGGGACTTTGTTATACTCGGTCAGGGACTTTGTTATAATCGATCAGGGGACTTTGTTATTCTCGATCTGGGGAGTTTGTTATACTGGGCCAGGAGACTTTGTTATACTCGATCAGGGGATATGTTATACTCGATCAGGGGACTTTGTAATACTCGATAAGGGGAATTGTTATACTCGTTAAGGGGACTTTGTTAGATTCGAACAGGGGACTTTGTTATACTCGACCAGGGGACTTTGTTATACTCGATTAGGCGGCTTCGTTATACTCGATCAGGTGACTTTGTTATACTCGATGAGGGGCCTTTCTTATACTCGATAAGGGGCCTTTGTTATACTAGATCAGGGGACTTTGTTATACCCGATCAGGGGACTTATTTATACTCGAGGAGGGGGCTTTGTTATACTCGATGAGGGGACTTTGTTATACTCGATGAGGAGGCTTTGTTATACACGATAAGGGGAATTTGCTATACTCGACAAGGGGACTTTGTTATGCTCGATCAGGGGACTTTGTTATATTCGACCAGGGGACTTTTTTATACTTGACCAATGGATTTTGTTATACTAGATGAGAGGCCTTTGTTATACTCGATCTGGGTACTTTGTTATATTCGAGAAGGGGACTTTGTTATACTCGAGGAGGGGACTTTGTTATACCCGACCAGAGGACTTTGTTATACCCGATCAGAGGACTTTGTTATACTCGACCAGGGGACTTTTTTATACTTGATCAATGGACTTTGTTATACTCAATGAGGGGACTTTGTTATACTCGATTAGGGGCCTTTGTTATACCTAACCAGGGAACATTTTTAAAATTAATCAGGGGACTTTGTCATACTCGATCAGGGGAATTTTGTTATACTCGATCAGGGGATATGTTATACTCGATCAGGGGACTTTTTTATACTCAACCAGAGGACTTTGTTATACTCGATCAGGGGACTTTGTTATACTCAATCATGGGACTTTGTTATACTCGCTGAGGGGATTTTGCTATACTTGATTAGGGGACTTTGTTATACTCGATCAGGGGAATTTTGTTATACGCGATCAGAGGACTTTGTTATACTCGACCAGGGGCCTTTGTTATACACGATAAGAAAACTTTGTTATACTCGACTAGGGGACTTTGATATACTCGATCAAGGGACTTTTGTTATACTCGATCAGGGGACTTTGTTATACTCGACCAGGGGACTTTTGTTATACTCGATGAGGGGACTTTGTTATACTCGACCAGGGGTCTTTGTTATACTCGATCAGGGGACTTTGTTATACTCGTTAAGTAGACTTTGTTATACTCAATAAGAGGAATTTGTTATAATCGATCAGGGGACTTTGTTATGCTCGATCTGGGGACTTTGTTATACCTGTTCAGGGGCTTTGTTATACTGACCAGGACTTTTGTTATACCTCGATAAGGGACTTGTTATACTGATCAGGGGGCTTTTGTTATACTCGATCAGGCCCTTTGCTATATCGACCAGGATTCTTGGATATAATCGATCATGGACTTTTGTTATGTTCGATATGCGGACTTTTGTTATACTGGGCCAGGGCCTTTGTTATACTCAATAAGGGGCCTTTGTTATACTCGATTAGGGGACTTTATTATACTCGATAAGGGGACTTTGTTATACTTGATCAGGGCCCTTTGTTATACTCGATCAGGGGGCTCTGTTATACTCGATTAGAGGGCTTTGCTATACTTGATTAGGGGCCTTTGTTGTATTCGATGAGGGGCCTTTGTTATACTCGATAAGGGACTTTTGTTATACTCGATAAGGGCCTTTTGTTATACTCGATCAGGGATATTTGTTATACTCGATCAGGGGACTTTGTTATACTCGATCAGGGACTTCTTTATACTCTCGAGCAGGGGGCTTTGTTATACTCCGAGCGATGAGGACTTTTGCTATACCTTTATTAGGAGGCTTTTGTTATACCTTTGAGATCAGGGGACTTTTTTATACTTGACCAATGGACTTTGTTATACAAGATGAGAGGCCTTTGTTATACTCGATCTGGGGACTTTGTTATACTCGATTAGGGGACATTGTTATACTCGATTAGGGGACATTTTTATACACGACCAGAGGACTTTGTTATACCCGATCAGAGGACTTTGTTATACTCGACCAGGGGATTTTTTTATACTTGATCAATGGACTTTGTTATACTCAATAAGGGGCCTTTGGTATACTCGATCAGGGCACTTTGTTATACGCGATAAGGGGACTTTTTTATACTCGACCAGAGGACTTTGTTATACTCTATCAGGAGATATGTTATACTCGATCAGTGGACTTCGTTATACTCGATTAGGGGCCTTTGTTATACTCGATGAGGGGGCTTTGTTATACTCGACCAGGAGACTTTGTTATACTCGATAAGGGAACTTTGTTATACTCAACCAGGGGACTTTTTTAAAATTAATCAGGGGATTTTGTCATACTCGATCAGGGGAATTTTGTTATACTTGATCAGGGGATATGTTATATTCGATCAGGGGACTTTGTTATACTCAACCAGAAGACTTTGTTATACTCGATCAGGGACTTTGTTATACTCGACCAGGGACCTTTGTTATACTCGATCAGGGGACTTTGTTATACTCGATTAGGGGACTTTGTTATACTCGATAAGAGGAATTTGTTATACTCGATCAGGGGACTATGTCTTACTCGATCAGGGCACTTTGCTATACTCCACCAGGGGACTTTGATATAATCGATCATGAGACTTTGTTATGCTCGATATGGGGACTTTGTTATACTGGGCCAGGGGACTTTTTTATACCCGATCAGGGGACTTTGTTATTCTGGATCAGGGGACTTTTGTTATACTCGATCAGGGGACTTTGCTATACTCGACCAGGGGCCTTTGTTATACTCGATCAGGGGACTTTGTTATACTCGATAAGGGGACTTTGTTATACTCGATATGAGGAATTTGTTATACTCGATCAGGGGACTTTGATATTATCAATCATGGGACTTTGTTATGCTCGATATGGGGACTTTGTTATACTGGGCCAGGGGACTTTTTTTTCTCGATCAGGGGACTTTGTGATACAAGTATCAAAGGACTTTGTTATTCTCGACCAGGGGACTTTGTTATACTCGATTAGGCGGCTTAGTTATACTCGATCAGGTGACTTTGTTATACTCTATGAGGGGCCTTTCTTATACTCGATGAGGGGCCTTTGTTATCCTAGATCAGGGGACTTTGTTATACCCGATGAGGGGACTTTCTTATACTCGAGCAGGGGGCTTTGTTATACTCGATGAGGGGACTTTGTTATACTCGATGAGGAGGCTTTGTTATACTCGATCAGGGGACTTTGCTATACTCGAACAGGGGACTTTGTTATACTCGATCAGGGGACTTTGTTATACTCGACCAAGGGACTTTTTTATACTTGACCAATGGACTTTGTTATACTAGATGAGAGGCCTTTGTTATACTCGATCTGGGGACTTTGTTATATTCGAGAAGGGGACTTTGTTATACTCGACCAGAGGACTTTGTTATACTCTATCAGGGGATATGTTATACTTGATCAGTGGACTTTGTTATACTCGATGAGGGGGCTTTTTTATACTCGACCAGGGGACATTGTTATACTCGATCAAGGAACTTTGCTATACTCAACCAGGGGACTTTTTTAAAATTAATCAGGGGACTTTGTCATACTCGATCAGGGGAATTTTGTTTTACTCGATCAGGGGATATGTTATACGCGATCAGGGGACTTTGTTATACTCAACCAGAGGACTTTGTTATACTCGATCAGGGGACTTTGTTATACTCAATCATGGTACTTTGTTATACTCGA
>NW_024745354.1:0-6659 GCF_018991925.1 Homarus americanus | reverse complement strand
TCAGAGTCAATCGGGGTCGATTTGATAGCATACTACAGAAACTTGCACACCCGAATGGGAGACCGTCAAAGTCAATCCGGGGTCGATTTGATAGCATACTACAGAAACTTGCACACCCGAATGGGAGACCGTCAAAGTCAATCGGGGGTCGATTTAATAGCATACTACAGAAACTTGCACACCCGAATGGGAGACCGTCAGAGTCAATCGAGGGTCGATTTAATAGCATACTATACAAAATGATCCGAGAATGTGCACACACCGAGTGGGAGACGGTGATGAAAGCGTCCGCCCTTGTACACTGGATGGCACTATTTCACTATAGTAAGGGGTAGGGGCACCTCGGTCATATTATACAACATACCAGAGAAGTTCCACACCCGCATGGGAGACCGTCAAAGTGAATCGGGGGTCGATTTGATAGCATACTACAGAGAACTTGCACTCCCGAATGGGAGACCGTCAAAGTCAATCGGGGGTCGATTTGATAGCATACTACAGAGAACTTGCACACCCGAATGGGAGACAGTCAAAGTCAATCGGGGGTCGATTTAATAGCATACTACAGAAACTTGCACACCCGAATGGGAGACCGTCAAAGTCAATCGGGGGTCGATTTGATAGCATACTACAGAAACTTGCACACCCGAATGGGAGACCGTCAAAGTCAATCGGGGGTCGATTTGATAGCATACTACAGAAACTTGCACACCCGAATGGGAGACAGTGAAAGTCAATCGGGGGTCGATTTAATAGCATACTACAGAAACTTGCACACCCGAATGGGAGACAGTGAAAGTCAATCGGGGGTCGATTTAATAGCATACTACAGAAACTTGCACACCCGAATGGGAGACCGTCAAAGTCAATCGGGGGTCGATTTAATAGCATACTACAGAAACTTGCACACCCGAATGGGAGACCGTCAAAGTCAATCGGGGGTCGATTTGATAGCATACTACAGAAACTTGCACACCCGAATGGGAGACAGTCAAAGTCAATCGGGGGTCGATTTAATAGCATACTACAGAAACTTGCACACCCGAATGGGAGACCGTCAAAGTCAATCGGGGGACGAGCATACTATACAAAATGATCCGAGAATCTGCACACACACCGAGTGGGAGACGGTGATGAAAACGTCCGCCCTTATATGTTCGATTGCACTATTTCACTATATTAAGGGGAGAGGGTGCCTTCGCACACATATTCGGTGTGAAATATCTTCCGCCCCCCAGCGGAGCGCTTCGGCGCCTCTGCGAAGCAAAGCGCGGCATTCAAAAACAACAACCAAAATTGCCGTCGCTTTCCCTTCCCTGCCCTGCAATAGCTGGAGCAGCAGCAGAAGAAAGAGAAAAATAGTCTCATAAGGTCAGAGGAATGGCAGTGGAGCGCGATCTATGAATTTCACTAGCCAGGTCTGCCTCCCAATTGAACATTATTACTCGCTCGGCGCGCACGTCGCCACCACGGTTTCCGCGACAGCAGCAGCATCATGATGTTGCGTCTATTGTAAGTCCGGAACCGGGTTATTCGGCTGTTCGCGAACAGTCAGGTTTTAACCTTGCCTAACAAACGATCAAACAACTTCCACTCTCGAGGTGCGGTACGGTGACTGTCCTATCGTCCGCTCTTGTATGCTGGATTGCACTATTTCACTATATTAAGGGGAGAGGGTGCCTTCACACACATATTCGATGTGAAATATCTTCCGCCCCCAGCGGAGGCGCCGGTATACTCTCTTTGTCTGGCATGACATTCAAAACAACAACGCAAAGTTGCCGTCGCTTTCCCTTCCTGCCCTGCAATGGCTGGAGCAGCAGCAGCAGCAGAAGAAGAGAGAGAGAGAGAAAATAGTCTCATGGGGTCAGAGGAATGGCAGTGGAGTGCGATCTATGAATTTCACTAGCCAGGTCTGTCTCCCAATTGAACATTATTACTCTCTCGGCGCGCACGTCGCCACCACGGTTTCCGCGACAGCAGCAGCATCATGATGTTGCGTCTATTGTAAGTCCGGAACCGGGTTATTCGGCTGTTCGCGAACAGTCAGGTTTTTTAACTGCTGCTAACAAACGATCAAACAACTTCCACTCTCGAGGGTGCAGTGCGGTGACTGTCCTATCGTCGCTCTTTGTATCTTTCCTGGATTGCACTATTTCACTATATTAAGGGGAGAGGGTGCCTTCACACACCTATTAGGTGTGGAATATCTTCACCCCAGCGGGCGCCAGCACCTCTAAAACAAAGCGCTGACATTCAAAAACAACAACCAAAGTTGCCGTCGCTTTTTCCCTTCCCTGCCCTGCAATGGCTGGAGCAGCAGCAGCAGCAGCAGCAGAAGAAAGAAAGAGAGAGAGAGAAAATAGTCTCATGGGGTCAGAGGAATGGCAGTGGGCGCGATCTATGAACCCTACTGGCCAGGTCTGTCTCCCAATTGAACAGCTATTACTCTCTCGGCGCGCACGTCGCCACCACGGTTTCCGCGACAGCAGCAGCATCATGATGTTGCGTCTATTGTAAGTCCGGAACCGGGTTATTCGGCTGTTCGCGAACAGTCAGGTTTTAACCTTGCCTAACAAACGATCAAACAACTTCCACTCTCGAGGTGCGGTACGGTGACTGTCCTATCGTCCGCTCTTGTATGCTGGATTGCACTATTTCACTGTATTAAGGGGAGAGGGTGCCTTCACACACATATTCGATGTGAAATATCTTCCGCCCCCCAGCGGAGCGCTTCGGCGCCTCTGCGAAGCAAAACGCGGCATTCAAAAACAACAACCAAAATTGCCGTCGATTTCCTCTCCCTGCCCTGCAATGGCTGGAGCAGAAGGAGAGCGAGAGAGAGAATAGTCTCATTGGGTCAGAGGAATGGCAGTGGAGCGGGCTAATGGCGAGTAGGCTCGCGATCTATCAATTACACTAGCCAGGTCGCTCTCTCTATTGAACATTATTACTCTCTCACGTCGCCACTGCGGTTTCCGCGACAGCAGCAGCATCATCATGATGTTGCATCCACCAATTAGTCCGGAACCGGGTTATTCGGCTGTCTGCGAACAGTCCGGTTTTAACCTTACCCAACATCCACTCTCGAGGTGCGGTACGGTGAATGTCCTATCGTCCGACCTTGTATGCTGGATTACACTATTTCACTATATTAAGGGGAGAGGGTGCCTTCACACACATATTCGGTGTGAAATATCTTCCGCCCCCCAGCGGAGCGCCGAAGCGCCTGCAAAAGCTCCATGTGACATTCCATGCTCGCCAAATTGCCGTCCTTCCTGCCCTGCAATAGCTGCTTGGAGCAGAAGGAGAGAGAGAGATTTTAGTCTCATTAGATCAGAGGTAGCAGTGGGCGGGCTTATGGCAAATGAGCTCGCGCTCTATCAATTACACTTGCCAGGTCTCTCTTCCGTTTGGACATTATTTACTCCGTCTCTCTCTCTCTCTCAGCATCGCCACCCTGGATTTCCGTCACAGCATATGCTGCGGCCTTTTGATCAGACAGGGCTCCCCTTCGCTTCCACTGTCGCCACTTGGCTCCGGACTTACGTTGGCCTGATCACCCAATCTTCCGCGTCTGTGCCGGCCTTCAATGCAGCGCCCAACCGTCTCTTGACCGAGATTCATTGCACTATTCCACGCGCAAACGGCTACCCTAAATGTGCATAGACAACGCTCATGGTTCAACACGACCAGGGCGCAGTCTGGGAGCCGAGTATACTAAAAAGAGAGTTTAGCAGCCAAAACTCGTCAAAGCACACGTTGGGTTACCCCATCACCTAACAACGATGATGGCGGTTCCCACACGTGAAATACACAACCTAACCAATATTGGGCGACGATGGCGCTCATGAGCCCACGTCCCCACAAACAGTAAGAGAAAGAGAGAGAGGAGGAGATGGGCCAATGTCTTATGCCTCGCTGGGGCAAAGAGAAGAGAAGAGGAGCGGATAAGGGAGGAGATTGGCCAACGTGCGGTCCCTCGCCCAATGTCGGCTGCCTCGCTGGAGCTGGGTAAAGAGGAGAGGAGCGGATAAGGGAGGAGATTGGCACACACGGTGGCGCTGCCGGCGCCGAGGATAGCAAGAGAAGGTGCAGTTTGATCTGATCATCTGGTTTGCTATTTCTCTAAGGCCAACGTGCGGTCCCTCGCGCAATGTCGGCTGCCTCGCTGGGGCAAAGAGAAGAGGAGAGGATAAGGGAGGAGATTGGCACACACGGTGGCGCTGCCGGCGCCGAGGATAGCGAGAGAAGGTGCAGTTTGATCTGATCATCTGGTTTGCTATTTCTCTAAGGCCAACGTGCGGTCCCTCGCCCAATGTCTTCTGCCTCGCTGGGGCAAAGAGAAGAGGAGCGGATAAGGGAGGAGATTCGCCAACGTGCGGTCCCTCGCCCAATGTCGGCTGCCTCGCTGGAGCTGGGGCAAAGAGGAGCGGATAAGGGAGGAGATTGGCGCACACGGTGGCGCTGCCGGCGCCGAGGATAGCAAGAGAAGGTGCAGTTAGATCTGATCATCTGGTTTGCTATTTCTCTAAGGCCAACGTGCGGTCCCTCGCCCAATGTCTTCTGCCTCTCTCTCAATCTCACTATTTTGGCCGCCGTGATAGGCGCCGCCAGCAGCAGCAGCTACCTGGTTGATCCTGCCAGTAGTCATATGCTTGTCTCAAAGATTAAGCCATGCATGTGTAAGTACAAGCCGATTTAAGGCGAAACCGCGAATGGCTCATTAAATCAGCTATGTTTCATTGGATCTGTAAACCCACTTACTTGGATAACTGTGGCAATTCTAGAGCTAATACATGCAATTGGTCTCTGACCGCAAGGGAAGAGCGCTTTTATTAGTTCAAAACTGGTCGGGCCCCGGTCCGTAACCCACCTGTGGTGAATCTGAATAACTTCGGGCTGAGCGCACGGTCTCGGCACCGGCGCCGCTTCTTTCAAGTGTCTGCCTTATCAGCTTTCGATTGTAGGTTATGCGCCTACAATGGCTATAACAGGTAACGGGGAATCAGGGTTCGATTCCGGAGAGGGAGCCTGAGAAACGGCTACCACATCTAAGGAAGGCAGCAGGCACGCAAATTACCTACTCCCGGCACGGGGAGGTAGTGACGAAAAATAACGATGTGAGTCTCATCCGAGGCCTCGCAATCGGAATGAGTACACTTTAAATCCTTTAACGAGTATCCATTGGAGGGCAAGTCTGGTGCCAGCAGCCGCGGCACCAGCTCCACAGCGCATAAAGTTAGCGGCGTTAAAAAGCTCAGAAGTTGATCTCAGTTCCACTGACGTACCGCCCGAAGCCATTGTCACGTCCGAACAGTTGCTTCGCCGTTCGCAGACGGGATGTTTTGTCGCGTCCCGAAAAGCCGGAGAGTTTACTTTGAAAAATTAGAGTGTTCAGAGCAGGTTATTTATCGGCCCGAATGGTGATGCATGGAATAATGAATAGACCTTGTCTTATTTGTTGGTTTTCGGAACCAGAGGTACGACTAATCGAACAGGCGGGGTATTCAGATATGCACGCCAGAGGTGAAATTTTGACCGCTGCAAGATTTAACTACTGCGAAAGCATTTGCTGGGCTGATGTTTTCATTAATCAAGAACGAAAGTTAGAGGTTCGAAGGCCATCAGATACCGCCCTAGTTCTAACCATAAACGATGCCAACTAGCGATCCGCCGGCGTTATTCCCATGACCCGGCGGGCAGCTTCCGGGAAACCAAAGTCTTTGGGTTCCGGGGGAAGTATGGTTGCAAAGCTGAAACTTAAAGGAATTGACGGAAGGGCACCACCAGGAGTGGAGCCTGCGGCTTAATTTGACTCAACACGGGAAACCTCACCAGGCCCAGACACCGGAAGGATTGACAGATTGAGAGCTCTTTCTCGATTCGGTGGGTGGTGGTGCATGGCCGTTCTTAGTT
Source organism: Homarus americanus (assembly GCF_018991925.1). Taxonomy (NCBI): domain Eukaryota; kingdom Metazoa; phylum Arthropoda; class Malacostraca; order Decapoda; family Nephropidae; genus Homarus; species Homarus americanus. Next base: position 740 of record NW_024745354.1, on the reverse strand, counting down.
GGTGGAGCGATTTGTCTGGTTAATTCCGATAACGAACGAGACTCTGGCCTACTAAGTAGTCGACGGATCTCCAGAAAATGGTGTCCAGTTCGCAACTTCTTCTTAGAGGGATAAGCGGCAATTCTAGCCGCACGAGATTGAGCAATAATAGGTCTGTGATGCCCTTAGATGTTCTCAATGCGACGCTGCTACACTGAAGGGGATCAACGAGCTTTCCCTCCGAGAGTGGAGCGGTAACCCGCTCAAAGCCTTTCTGATAGGGATTGGGGCTTGCAATTTGCTTTCCATGACCGAGGAATTCAGTAAGTGTGTTTCGTCAGCTATGCTGACTACGCCCCTGCCCTTTGTACACACCGCCCGTCGCTACTACCGATTGAATGATTTAGTGAGGCCTTCGGACTGGCGCTCTTGGATTGTCGGCCCCGTTGCCCGCGAGGGTTTTCTGGGGTCGTCGCCTCGAGCTGACGGAAAGATGTCCAAACTTGATCATTTAGAGGAAGTAAAAGTCGTAACAAGGTTTCCGTAGGTGAACCTGCGGAAGGATCATTAACAGAGAGAAAGAGAACGGGGCGTTCTTAAAACTACTACTACTCTCCTGATTTGGGCGGTCTCGGGCTCTGCTCTGGCAACTCCAGCAGCGAAAGAGGACAATCCCGGCCCCCGCACCAAAAATAGGTACCACCACGCTGTAGGTGGACCACACTCGGGCGAGAGCGCGAAGACCGGAGGAGGAGGACGGA
>NW_024745353.1:0-24480 GCF_018991925.1 Homarus americanus | reverse complement strand
TCAAGAACAGTACTGGACTACAAAAGAAACCTTGACAAAATTATCAAGAACAATGCAGGGATCTTACATAACCCACTGGTCTCCATCCCTTGGCATAGCCACCTCTATTGGGTGGCCATTAGATAAAAACAGTCTCAAAGGAATACACGTGTAAAAAAACACAAGTGTTACCGCCACAGTAAGATAAACTAGAAGAGAACGGATATAGTGTTGACGACGAATTAGCCGAGGTGCTTCAATACGAAACGGATGGCCCTCGAGGGTAGTCCACCGATTTCTACGGGACAGACGACACGTCGGTTCGGACCACTAGACCCTAAGACGTGAGCGATCGTGAAGTATTAGAATCTGCCAAGAAACTCTAAATAACTTTAATAAGTATATTTATGTACTGTAATTTGATCTGATGTATCAACAGTTATAAAACGCGAGTTATATTTAAGATGTTAACAGGCTATGTACTGTACATAGGTTGTATTATTCATACTATGTATCCCGAGATAACAGCATTTGTTATATGAGAATTGTTCTTTGACCGAATTATGTGGTACCTGTCAACGTCGAGGGTTTATTTCTCCAGCGTCAAACCAATAACGCTCCTATGAGCGTTAACAGCAAGTACTGTACTGTATTAGAATAGGCTTATACACATGTGAAATAACAGTTACTCACCTCCCACAGGTCAGCTGTGTTTCATCAGTTGTCATTGGTGCCGTCATAATATATGGGTCTGGACACTCAGGTAGGGTGTGTCAATTTAGGGGGTGAACTGGCTAAATTGAAAATCGAGTAATTTGGTAGCAATTTATTGTAGTCTTTAAGCATGCAAAACAATATTCTGGCATAATTTTTTTTTTATAATAAGTCCTAACTACATCAAATGGATTTTTAAATGTACATATTTGTGAATTTATAACATAACCAGCGTTTGCACACATGTTACTGTTTCAAATTATTCTATTTTATTATCCGTAGTCTATTTGAAAGTAACCAATGCCTTCATACTCTCTTTGCTTTGGTTTCTTGTCATCAGTAGTCTGCTTGCTATTTGTGCTTTGATGTAACCTTCTCGCCTCTAGTGGCTGTAAACATGGCCCGCTGCTTCTGTGACCATTTTCACACATCTCTCCACACTTCGGCACCTGCATTGGAGTCTCTTTAAGGTTTCTCAATTCTTGGCTAGTTAGACTTGTTGTCAATGGTGGCTCTAAGACTTCCAAACTCAAGTCAACCAATTCTGACAATTTGGTGGCATTGACGTTTATTGGGGAACTTTTCTTGAATGAAACGAACAGTCTCCCAACTGGTCGTCATCTATTAGCGTTCCTCTAATCTTTAGAATGACTTCTACAGCCTCGGTTCGGAGATTGGTACATTGACTGCAAAGCATTGCTTGCAAAACTGCTTCTGATCGAGCATACCAAGCGGACCTTCTTGCCACAGGTAACACGATGTCCCTCACTACCTTCCTCTGTTCTTACTAGCTGCAATTGAAACAAAAGGTGATCCACCCACATAGGATTAAGTTTCACACTAAACTCCAATAATAAATTCAACAATTAACCTCAAATTCTTCAGCACTTTGCCCTTCAATTCGTGTTTGGAAATCCAAATCCTGCAGAAACGAAGAGCTGTAGTTAACCAACAGCTGTGACTGACAGGTCCAATCTCCAAGAGAGCCAATGATCTTATTGCTTGGGCAATACGATAAGCATAGGATTGATCTGTGCTGAGATCTTTGATGACTCCTTCAGACAACGCCGGAAGGGGAGGGCCAACTTCGACCTTTGGAAAGGTTGTATTTATTTCTAGTTGTGTCGCTTCATCCAGCATGATGCCAAGGGGACCTGACCACTTGTTGTTGCTCTTTGTAGGACCATCAAGTTCCTGGATGAGATGACGAAGAGGTAGCTCGCCTGTATGTAAATCACATACAATCCAAACAAGTCTTCTTCCTAGTTTTTTCTCTAAATGCGTCATTACACCCCCTGCCATCCGGTGTTCACTGCAGTTGAATCTCCACCAACAGCCTGCAGTGAACTGCCAAGTCCTCTCTCCTGAACCCAACATAAAATATGATCAGCAATGACCTCTGCATGTTTCTTCCCTTCTACTTCAGTTTCGGGAGCAAAGTGAAACAAAAACCGACCACCAGGCTCAGAACAGACAGAGTAGTGTTCTTCTTTGACGAGACCTGGAAACTTTCTGTTCACTCCCTCTACTTCTAGCAAAACTTTTGTGTCATCTATTCTTCCATCAAGCAAAAGACAGGAGAGCCCTCCCTCGCTTAAATCTTTTTCATGCTCACCAGATATTTCCTTCATTATTTTTTCTTGTGCTCTTCTAATTTTATTATGATCTATCACCAAAGATACATCCTCTCGGCTGATGAGGCCTGCATCTATCCAAGCAGCAGTTGCAATTTCTGCAGCCTCACGAAGTCCAGCATGGTGGCGAATACTAGCTAAAGCAATGTTTGAAATAGTTCTTGTGTTGTATTTCATTTTCTTTGGTAAAGGTTCAGATGGCTCTTTGGAACTATCATCTGATGTTGTTTCCTGTTCATCAGAAGAACTATCAAAGAAGTGATAAACATCTTGACACAGCTCTTCCTCTCTTTGGATGGCTTCTTCACTCTTCATTTTGTTCCCTCTCTCGGATTTGTTCTCTCTTCTTGGCATTAGCAATCTGCTTCTTTGTTTCTGAATAATCTATTGAACCCATTTGCATACTTCCTTGGCCTTCTGCCTTTGTGCCTTTATAAATTCAAGCTCTAAAACAGGGATCTTCTTTTCACGAGGACAACCACAATCAATGTGGGAATTATTTTCTCTCTTACCTGAGTGAGAACAGTTGGATTCAGAACATAATTGTATGGAGCACTTGCAGGTCAAACAGAGTATCAAGTGTGTGCAGAAATTCATTTTTCCTGGCCAAGTTTCCTTTACCAAGTGATGTTTCAACTGCTTTGTGCCATAATTTCGTTAGTTCGACACTGATTAATCACAGGTGGTTTGAATAGTGCATTAGCTTTTGTCCATTGATGCAGAAGAGGGACTATCATGTCATTTATGAGTTCTTTATCTGTATAGTTCCTTCTGTCCTTTGCATTTTTTACTCGAAGGAGTAACCCTAATCTTAGCATGTCTCTCACTGTTGGAAGTTCTGATACAGGAAGCTCCTTCCCTTTACCAACTAGCAGGCTCAAGTGGGTTGACAACTGACTTCTTGTCTTCAATTTTGACATCTTCACACTATCTGACAAATAGAAAAATATTTCAATGTTTCATAATTCAATTGTTGTTTCAAAAAATATCAATTTGTTTATCAAAATGCTGTAACAGAAATAACATAATAATTTCTTAGAACATAATGTTTTATACAATGATATAAGTAACTGCGACAATCAATATGCCCTACTTACAATAATTAAAATGTAGAATTCGTCTGGTAGAGTAGGTGCAAGTGCAATGAGAGCAAACCACCGTCTATGATATCTAGAAGGAGAGTGAGCCGGGCGCCTTATCCTCACGCTTGGTACAAGTCAAAACAAGAATTAAACTGTCCCACACGGAGAGCCTGTTCATGTTCATGTTCTGACATGCATATTGTACACAAGCTATATAACCATAAAATACTCCATAATCCATATGCTTACATGAGATTAGTTAATATCAAGTGAATAATTTTAATCAAGTCTCATTAATTTGTTGAAATACTGATATTTGAAACTTTAAGGTATAATTGATGTAGGTGAGGGTTATTTCAATTCATTTTTGTTTGCTAATCTCAAGTTTAGACATAAAGAGGCACAATATTTTGACTACCAAATTTGATTTTTAACATGTTGACACACCCTACTGGACAGTGTGTACAGTTGAGTCTGTACTGGTCATACCGAGATGTGTTGCTGGTCCTTCAAGCTTCCTGGAAATGTAACCAATAACACACAACACTGTAAAACATTATAATGAGTAAAGGTGAAGGAGACCGTTAGCACCAGAACAAAAAAAAACTCATGGAATTGAACCCAAATTTTTGGAGGAGATACTATTTGCATGATATTGAACACAAAAAATGGAAAAAAAAATGAACAGGACCCAACACAACCTAACCTTACCAAAGAAACTTATTTAACCTAATCTAATTTCAGTCGGGGGTTCTGCATATTATGCAAAAATTAAATAAATAAATAAACTTTCTTTGATGGAAGCAACTTCCGGGGACGAGATATTTGCCGGTGTCCAAACGACTTTCTCAAACACAGAAAAATCCCTTGTCCTCGGATTTCTTTTTTTCGGTTACCGGGAAAAGTTTCCCAGAGACTAAACAACACAGACACACACTAGCCCACATCCCAGAATGTTTCTGGGTGCTGGGGAAAGATTTCCGGGAGTCTAAACTACCGGAGTCCGTATAAGCAGTTCTTCTTAAGTTAGAAATTCCATTTCTTTACTAGAATAATCCCGAATTGTTTATCTAAATAAATATAATTAAAAAACTACAAATCTTTGATACGGTGTTACAACGACGACGGGTATTTCCCAGTCACACTGAGCTGTGGGGGTCTCCTGTTACTGAACAGACATGATGCAATGTCAGGTGGAGGTAGGGTGGACGATGAGTGGTCTCAAAATACTGACCTTCTGATGCAATGTCAGGTCACCCACAGTTGGGTCTCATGACCTGACAATGTCTTGAATAAACACAAAAGCTAAGGTGCTCCAGTGTTTCCCACTTACAGTACAGTACTGTATAAGACATCACCAATTCCCAACAAGTAGACAGGGCTTTGAAGTAGATGGAGAATGTGGGGTAAGATACTAAAAATAACAAACCTTTGAAAACCTGACCTAACCTTCCTTAATCTATAGAAAGGTTAAAAATCACTTTCAAGTTCATAGATCCCCTCCCCACCTGAACACGGAAAACTTCAACACATTAAACAACAACAATAAGGTGCTGTACGTGCTTTATAGTTTTAGGATTTTTATAGGTTAGGTCAGGTCAGGTTTTCAAAGGTTCGTTTATTGTTCTTTTTAGTATTTTACTCCACATTTTCCCTCTCTTTCAAACCCTTCTCCACTTTGAGCAACTACCGTAATATTATTGGTACTTTTATCGGCTAAAATACTCGAAAAATATAATACTGTACTCACAATACATTGTCAATCCAAATAAGTGATTAACAACATACTGAGCTGTACTATAGAATTTGAATATGAAAATTGCAACTACTGAATTTATATGCTATTTAATATTAATTTTTGATTCACATTACTCTCCAAGATTATGCACAGAATCAACAGGACTGAATTACATTTCCCCAAAGTACTGTATAAAGGAGCCCAATCATCTGTGTCTTCTCCCTTCATATTTCCCTGGATGACGATAATCTCGGTTCTGCGATTATTCAGTCCAAGTTTTCTCCAAGCCATCCAAATCTTAATACGTATCAGACATTAAAGATTTCATTATCATCGGCATAGATGCAAGACTACTGGTGTAGACTGTAAACACAAGTGGTCCCAAAACTGATGTCTGTGGGACTCCAAACTGCAAAGGGACAGGATCTGCAATGGTTCCACCAATCATCACACACTGAGATCTCTCTAACAAATAGGACTCAACCAGTGAAATATATGACCTCACTTTACCTGGTGACATCACGAGATCTGAGGTTGACAAGTTCCACAACAATTTAAATGAGTTACTTAATACACAAAGGCAGAACATACTATACAAAAAACACGGATAGATAATTATTTAAAGAAGATAATATATCAAAGAATAATTATATAATATTCGTATTATTTGGTTGGATATTTTGCCTTAGTTTTTCATACCTAACAGTTGATTTACGTCAATTTTAGTTTACCTTGTAAGAATGAATAATCGGCAGTTTTGTTAATAATTATTACTTTGTATCATTTCTTTTCGGGTTAATACTAATCTAATTGCACTGTGAAGATGGATTTGTATATATTGGAATTGAAATATAAGAAAATATTCACTACGGCTGCGAGTTACTTTGCTCACATAAGTATCCCAAAGTCTGACAGGTAAAGGGTCCACACTTACCCCACCCCCAAGTCGTTTTAGATTATTAATTTATATCACCTGTTTAATTAGTAATTTATATATATGGTGAATTAGTCAAATTTATATTAACTATAAACTGTTAAGTTGGCAGGAAAAGTATATTATATGTAATAATACTTGGAGAGTTATATAATGGAATAAATGTTCCTCACCACAATCCTTCTCTCAGTGGCATCATTACAATCACTCCCTCAGTAGCACCATTACAATCATTCAGTAGCACCATTGCAATCACTCCCTCAGTAGCACCACCACCATCACTTCCTCAGTAGCACCACCACAATCACTTCCTCAGTAGCACCACCACAATCACTCCCTCAGTAGCACCACCACAATCACTTCCTCAGTAGCACCACCACAATCACTCCCTCAGTAGCACCACCGCAATCACTCCCTCAGTAACACCACCACAATCACTTCCTCAGTAGCACCACCGCAATCACTTCCTCAGGAACACCATAATCATTTTCCCAGTAGCACCACCACAAACACTTTTCTGACAGTACCACCGCAATCACTTTTCCGGTAACACCACCACAATCATTTTCTCGTTAGCACCACCACAATCATTTCCAAGTAGCACCACCACAATCACTCTCCCAGTAGCACCACCACAACTACTTTTCCGGCAGTACCACAGTCACTTTCCTGATACCACCACCCTTGTTTGACTAACCTTAAACACACAACATTGGCAAGACAAGACTCACCTCTCTCCTCTCGCCCTTCGTCCACCTCAAGCCACTAAACATAAGAACAAAAGAACATAAGAATGGTGGAAACTGCAGCGGGCCTATTGGCCCATACTGGGCAGTCCCGTTTACACCCAACCCCTATTGCACCTAATTATAAGCATCCAACCTATGTTTGAAGCTATTCAGCGTATTCGAGTTAATGATGATATTTAGTAACTTGTTCCATTCATCCACTACTCTGTTTCCAAACCAGTGTTTACCTATTTCGCGCCTAAATCTAAATTTGTCTAATTTAAAACCATTGTTACGAGTTTGCTCCTGGTTGGATAGTTTGAGTACCTTTGTAATGTCCCCTTTGTTTAGCTCTGACTTCCATTTATACACCTCTATCAGGTCGCCCCTCACTCTATGTCTCTCGAGGGAGTGCAAATAAGATGCTTTAACCTGCCTCTATACTCAAGGTTCCTAATGCCCGGGATTAGTCTTGTCCTTCTCCTCTTAATTCTTTCCAAGGATTCTATATCCATTCTGTAATACGGTGACCAGAACTGAACTGCATAATCCAGGTGTGGTCTCACAAGCGCAAGATACAGTAACTAGTCTTGTAACTAACACACCTTTGTGTAAGAACCCAAGTACTTTATTAGCTTTGTTACAAGGAAAAACACATTGTTTACTTGGCTTAAGGTTCTTACTTATCATTACTCCTAAATCTCTCTCGCAGTCGGATTTCTCTAGGGCATCGTTGTTCATCTGGTTTCCCTGTTTACATCTCCTATACTGAGTACTTTACATTTGTCCACGTTGAATTTCATCTGCCATTTTTCAGACCATTCGAAAAATTTGTTTAGATCTTCCTGTAGTTTTGCGGAGTCCTCGTCAGATTTAATAACGCGTCCTATTTTAGTGTCGTCGGCAAATTTCCTTATGTTGCTGTCTATGCCGATATCTATGTCGTTTATGTATATAATAAATAATAATGGTCCAAGTACTGAGCCTTGGGGAACTCCACTAGCGACGTTGCTCCAATGGGATTTGGTGCCGTTAATGCTCACTCGCTGTTTCCTGTCCTGTAACCACGCCCTAACCTATTTAAGGATATTACCTTTGATGCCATGTGCTTCTACCTTTCTAATTAGTCTTTCGTGGGGGACTCTATCGAAGGCTTTGCTAAAGTCGAGATATACCACATCATAATTGTGCCCTTCGTCCACCGATTCGAAAATTGATGAAAAGAATATTAATAGATTAGTTAGACATGAATGCCCGCTTGTGAAGCCATGCTGGGAATCGTTGATCAATCGGTGCTTCTCCAGGTGATTTCGAAGAGAGTTTGAAATGATTGCTTCCAGTAATTTGCCTACTATTGATGTTTGACTGATTGGGCGGTTGTTAGAGGATAGTGATCTATCCCCCTTCTTGAAAATCGGTATTACATTCGCTATCCTCCAGGATTCTGGTACTACACCTGTCTTTAAGGACATGTTAAACAACTTTGCTAAGGGCATACAAAGTTCTTCCTCACATTCCTTTAATACTCTGGCAAATATCTCATTGGGACCAGGTGACTTATTAGGCTTTAGTTTGTCTATTTGCTTACTAACATCGTTACTAGTCACTATTATCTCACTTAATTTGTTTTCTTCACTATCTCTGAATAGAGTCGGTGCCTCCGGTATCATGTTTAAATTTTCGGTGGTGAAAACTGTTGAAAAATATTTATTCAGATTATTGCTCATTTCTGCATCGTTATCGGTTAGCTCGCCGGTATCCGACCGTATTGGTCCGATCTTTTCTCGTGTTTTAGTTTGATACATTTGGTAGAATCCTTTGGGGGTTTGTCTTCGCCTCCCTTGCTATCCTTTCCTCATTATTCCTCTCAGCTTTCCTTATCTCGGTTTTAACCCTACTCGCCAATACCTTATAATAATCCCGGAGGGAAATTTCACCACGATTTATCCTTCTACCTATAGCCTTCCTTTTGCCAATGATGTTCTTTAAATAATTATTAATCCATTTAGGGTCATTGTTGTCTGATCTGAGTTTTTTATATGGTATGTTCTGCCTTTGTGCACTAACTAACTCGTTATTTAAATTGTTGTGGAACTCGGCAATCTCGGATCTCGTTATCAGGTCGGTCTCGACCGTCGGGTCTCCTGGTATGGCGAGGTCGCCCTCTGTGGGTGCATTGAGTGAGGTCACCTCATGTGAGGTCATGTAGCTCACCCCCAAGCATGACACCCCCTACCTCAGCTGCCTCTTCAAACTGTCAAAGTTTGCCCTTCTGAAATCTGGGACTTTAGTGGAATTTTCCTTACGTCTGCCCTGAAAATCTAACTGGAATCTAATTTCTTTGTGATCACTGTTTGCAAGTTCGTTCCCTACCTCGACATTGCGAATGAGGTTTTCTCTGTTCGACAGAACTAAATCGAGTATATTATTACCCCGGGTGGGTTCGGTTATATGTTGACTTAGGAAACAGTCCTGGATCGTTTCGAGAAAATCCTCCGATTCCGAGTTACCCGTACGGTCGGTCCAATCTATTTGGCCAAGGTTAAAGTCGCCCACTATACAGACTTTGTTGTGCATGGAAGCCCTGCGCATTTCATCCCAGATATGTCGCTCATTAACTCTATCAAGATTGGGAGGTCTATATATTACTCATGTGATTATTTTTCCTTACCGTCGATTAATTCTATCCAAATTGTTTCTGTAGTCCGCTCAGTTTTCATTTCCTTATTTATTTCACACTTCGTCCAAATGATTAACTTTGATGCAAACTACCCCAATAGAGCCACTCACCCCCCCCCACAACAGCCACTGCCCCACCACCACCGCTCCACCACTGCAAATGCGCCACCACCACAGACCACTGACCCCCTTCAAAGCCACTGCCCCACCACCACCACTCACTGCTTCGCAACCCCACCATAGCCACACCACAGCCACTGACCTACCACCACCACTGCCGCCACACCACCACTGCCCCACCACAGCCACTGACCCACCACAACACCACTGTCCCACCAACCCCACTGCCCCACCAACCCCACTGCCCCACTACCACTGCAACTGCCCCCACCACCACAAAACCACTGACCCCCCACCACCACTACACCACTGCCCCACCACCCCCACTGTCTCACCATCACTGCAACTGCGCCACAACGACAGCCACTGCCCCACCACAGCCACACCACTGCCGCCACAGCCCTACCACAATCACTGGCCCACCCCCACCACCACTGCCCCACCAACGCCACTGCTCCGCCACCCCACCCCATCACAACCTCACCACCACTAACCCACCGACACCACACCACCACTGCACCGTCACTGCCCCACCACCACCACCTCACCACCATCACATCCCCACCACCACCACCCCACCACCACCACTGCTCCGCCACTTACCCACCACAACCACAGCCCCACTACTGCTCCGCTACCACTGTCCCGCCACCACCACCGCTGCCCCACCGCCGCCACTGCTCCACCACCGCCCCACCACCGCCACTTCTACTCCACTGCCCCACCACCACCAATGCTCCGCCACTGCCCCGCCACCACCACTGCCCCACCACCGCGCCACAACCACAGCCCCACGACAGCCACTGACCCCCCACCACAGCCACTGCTCCGCCACTACCCCATCGCCGCCACACCATCACCACCGCTGCGCCCACCACTGCCACTGACCTACCACCACCACTGACTCACCACAGCCAATGCTTCACCACCACCACTGCCCCACCACAGCCACTGCAACACCACCACCACTGCCCCACCACCACCACTACCCACTGCCCCACCACCACCACCACACTACTGCCACACCACTTACACGCCACCGCGCCACCACCACAGCCACTGACCCCCCCTACAGCCACTGACCCACCACCACCGCTCCACCACTGCAAATGCGCCACCACCACAGACCCACCACAGCCACTGCCACACCACCACCACTGCTCCGCCACTGACCCACCACAACCACTGCCCCACCACTGCTCCGCTACCACTGCTCCGCCACCACCGCCGTCACACCACTGCCCCACCGCCGCCACACCACTGCAACTGTTCCACCACCACCAGTCACTGCTCCGCAACCCCACCACAGCCACACCACAGCCACTGTCCTACCTATAACCACCACTGCCGCCACACAACCAATGCCCCACCACAGCCACTGCCCCACTACACCACCGCCGCTCCACCACCGCCGCTCCACCACAGCCACTGCCCCACCACCGTCCCATCACCACAGCTGCTCCGCCACTGCCCCAGCACCACCACATACCCACCACCACTACCCCACCATCACCACACCACTACCACTGCCACACCACCACCACTGCTCCGCCACTGACCGACCACAACCAATGTCCCCACCACTGCTCAGCTACCACTGTCCCGCCGCCACACCATTGCCCCAACACAGCCAATGACCCCCCACCACCACCACTGCTCCGCCACTGCCCCACCAACCACCACCACCACTGGTCTGCCTCTGACCCACCACCACCACTGCTCCGCCACTGCCCCGCCGCCACACCACTGCCGCCCCACCACCTCCACCACTGCCCCACCACCACCACACTACTGCGACAGACCCACCACCACCACAAAATCACCACCGCCGCACCACTGCCGCCACACCACTGCCAACACCGCCGCAGCAACACCATCACCACCGCTGTCCCACCACCGCCACTGACCCACCACCACCACTGACTCACCAGAGCCAATGCTTCACCACCACCACTGCCCCACCACAGCAACACCACCACCACTGCCCCACCACAGCCACTGCCCCACCACCACCACACTACTGCCACTGACCCACCACCACCACCACTGCCCCACCACAGCTACTGCAACACCATCACCATTGCAACCGCCCCACCACTGCAACCGCCCCACCAGCCACTGCCCGACCATCACCACAGCCACTGTCCCACAGCCCCACTACCACCGCCATACCACTGCTCCACCACCACCACCACACCACTGCCGCCCAACCACCTCCACCACTGTCCCACCACCACCACTGCCCCACCACACTACCGCCACTGACCCACCACACCACTTCCACACCACCGCGCCACCACTGCAAAAGCGCCACCACTGCAAAAGCGCCACCACAGCTACTGCAACACCACCACCACTGCAACCGCCCCACCACATCCACTGCCCGACCACCACCACAGACACTGCCCCACAGCCACTGCCCCACTACTACCGCCATACCACTGCCGCCCAACCACCTCCACCACTGTCCCACCACCACTACTACCCCACCACACTACTGCCACTGACCCACCGCACCACTTCCACACCACCGCGCCACCACTGCAAATGTGCCACCACAGCAACACCACCACCACTGCCCCACCACAGCTACTGCAACACCACCACCACTGCAACCGCCCCACCACAGCCACTGCCCCACCACAGCCACTGCCCCACCACAGCCAGTGACTCCCATCACAGCCACTCCTCCGCAACCCCACCACAGCCACACCACAGCCACTGACCTACCACCACCTCTGCCGCCACACCACCACTGCCCCACCACAACACCACTGACCCACCACCCCACCACAACCACTGCCCCCCCACCACCACTGTCCCACCACAACCACTGTCCCACCACAACCACTGACCCACCACCACCACAACACCACTGACCCCCCACCACCACCACTGCTCCACCACAGCTACTGCAACACCACCACCACTGCAACCGCCCCACCACATCCACTGCCCCACCACAGCCAATGACCCCCATCACAGCCACTCCTCCGCAACCCCACCACAGCCACTGACCTACCACCACCTCTGCCCCGCCACACCACCACTGCCCCGCCACAACACCACTGACCCACCACAACCCCTGCCCCCCCACCACCACTGTCCCACCACAACCACTGCCTCACCACAACCACACCACCACTGACCCACCACCACTGCAACTGCTCCACAACCACAGCCCCACCAGAGCCACTGACCCCCACACCGCCACACCACTGCCCCTGCCCTACCATAACCACTGCCCCACCACCACCACTGCTCCGCCACCCCACCACAACCACTGCCTCACCACCACTAACCCACCACCACTAACCCACCGCCACCACACCACCACCACTGCTCCGTCATTGACTCACCAGCACCACTGTCACACCACCGCCCCACCACCACCACTGACTCACTCCTGACCCACCACAGCCACTGCTCCGCCACTGACCCAACACCACCACTGCCCCACCATAGCCACTGCTCCGCCAATGACCCAACACCACCACTGCTCCGCCACTTACCCACCACAACCCCACCACTGCTCCGCCACTTACCCACCACAACCACAGCCCCACCAATGCTCCGCTATCACTGTCCCGCCACCACCACAGCTGCCCTACCAACCCCACTGACCCACTACCACTGCAACTGCCCCCACCACCACAAAACCACTGACCCACCCCCACTGTCTCACCATCACTGCAACTGAGCCACAACGACAGCCCCACCAGAGCCACTGCCCCACCACAGCCACACCACTGCCGCCACAGCCCTACCACCACTGCTCCGCAACTGCCCCACCAACTCCACTGCTCCGCCACCCCACCACAACCTCACCACCACTAACCCACCGACACCACACCACTACAACCACCACTGCACCGTCACTGACTCACCACCACCACCCCACCACCACAGCGGCTCCGCCACTGCCCCACCACCACCACTACTGATCCGCCACCTCACCACCACCACATCCCCACCACCACTACCCCACCACCACACCACCACCACTGCTCCGCCACTTACCCACCACCACCACAGCCCCACTACTGCTCCGCTACCACTGTCCCGCCACCACCACCGCTGCCCCACCGCCGCCACTGCTCCACCACCGCCCCACCACAGCCACTTCTACTCCACTGCCCACCACCACCAATGCTCCGCCACTGCCCCGCCACCACCACTGCTCCGCCACTGCCCCACCACCGCGCCACAACCATAGCCCCACGACAGCCACTGACCCCCCACCACAGCCACTGCTCCGCCACTACCTCACCGCCGCCACACCATCACCACCGCTGCCCCGCCACTGCCACTGACCTACCACCACCTCTGACTCACCACAGCCAATGCTTCACCACCACCACTGCCCCACCACTGCCCCACCACAGCCACTGCCACACAGCCACTACCCCTCCACCACTGCCATACCACTGCTCCACCACCACCACACCACTACTCCACCACCACCACACAACTGCCGCCCAACCACCACCACCACCACTGTCCCACCACCACCACACTACTGCCACACCACTTACACGCCATCGCGCCACCACCACAGCCACTGACCCACCACCACCGCTCCACCACTTCAAATGCGCCACCACCACAGACCCACCACAGCCACTGCCACACCATCACCACTGCTCCGTCACTGACCCACCACAGCCACTGCCCCACCACTGCTCCGCTACCACTGTCCCCCCGCCACCACCACCGCTACACCACTGCAACTGTTCCACCACCACCAGTCACTGCTCCGCAACCCCACCACAGCCACACCACAGCCACTGTCCTACCTACAACCACCACTGCCGCCACACAACTAATGCCCCACCACAGCCACTGCCCCACCACCGCCCCAGCACCACCACTGCCCCAGCACCACCACTGCCCCAGCATCACCACTGCCCCAGCACCATCACAGTCCCACTACACCACCGCCGCTCCTCCACCGTCCCATCACCACAGCTGCTCCGCCACTGCCCCACCGCCACCACTACCACAGCACCACCACTGCTCCGCCACTGACCCACCACAACCACTGCCCCAGCACCACCACAGCCCCAGCACCATCACTGCCCCAGCACCATCACAGCCCCACTACACCACCGCCGCTCCACCACAGCTGCTCCGCCACTGCCCCGCCACCGCCACAGCTCCGCCACTGCCCCACCACCGCGCCACAACCACAGCCCCACGACAGCCACTAACCCCCCACCACAGCCACTGCTCCGCCACTACCTCACCGCCACCACACCATCACCACCGCCGCCCCGCCACTGCCACTGACCTACCACCGACTCACCACAGCCAATGCTTCACCACCACCACTGCCCCACCACAGCCACTGCAACACCACCACCACTGCCCCACCACCACCACAGCCCCACCACAGCCACTGCCACACAGCCACTACCCCTCCACCACTGCCATACCACTGCTCCACCACCACCACACAACTGCCGCCCAACCACCACCACCACTGTCCCACCCCCACCACACTACTGCCACAACACTTACACGCCAACGCGCCACCACCACAGCCACTTACCCACCACCACCGCTCCACCACTGCAAATGCGCCACCACCACAGACCCACCGCAGCCATTGCCACACCATCACCACTGCTCCGCCACTGACCCACCACAACCACTGCCCCACCACTGCTCCGCTACCACTGTCCCGCCACCACCGCCGTCACACCACTGCCCCACCGCCGCCACACCACTGCAACTGTTCCACCACCACCAGTCACTGCTCCGCAACCCCACCACAGCCACACCACAGCCACTGTCCTACCTACAACCACCACTGCCGCCACACAACCAATGCCCCACCACAGCCACTGCCCCACCACAGCCACTGCCCCACCACCGCCCCAGCACCACCACTGCCCCAGCACCACCACTGCCCCAGCACCATCACTGCCCCACTACACCACCGCCGCTCCACCACCGTCCCATCACCACAGCTGCTCCGCCACTGCCCCACCACCACCCCGCCACCATCACCACACCACTACCACACCACCACCACTGCTCCGCCACTGACCCACCACCACCACTGCTCCGCCACTGACCCACCACAACCACTGCCCCACCACTGTCCCGCCACCACCGCCGTCACACCGCCGCCACACCACTGCCCCAACACAGCCAATGACCCACCACCACCACTGCTCCGCCACTGCCCCACCAACCACCACCACCACTGCTCCGCCACTGCCCCACCACCCCACCACTGCCCCACCACAGCCACTGCCCCACCACCACCACACTACTGCCACTGACCCACCACCACCACAAAATCACCACCGCCGCACCACTGCCGCCACACCACTGCCCCACCACTACCACCGCCGCAGCAACACCACCACCACTGACCCACCACCGCCACTGACCCACCACCACCACTGACTCACCACAGCCAATGCTTCACCACCACCACTGCCCCACCACAGCAACACCACCACAGCAACACCACCACCACTGCCCCACCACAGCAACACCACCACCACTGCCCCACCACAGCAACACCACCACCACTGCCCCACCACAGCTACTGCAACACCATCACCACTGCAACCGCCCCACCACAGCCACTGCCCGACCACCACCACAGCCACTGTCCCACAGCCTCTGCTCCACTACCACCGCCATGCCACTGCTCCACCACCACCACACCACTGCCACCCAACCACCTCCACCACTGTCGTCCCACCACCACCACTGCCCCACCACACTACTGCCACTGACCCACCACACCACTTCCACACCACCGCGCCACCACTGCAAATGCGCCACCACCACTGCCCCACCGCAGCAACACCACCACCACTGCCCCACCACAGCTACTGCAACACCATCATCACTGCAACCGCCCCACCACAGTTACTGCCCGACCACCACCACAGCCACTGCCCAACAGCCACTGCCCCACTACCACCGCCATACCACTGTTCCACCACCACCATCACACCACTGCCGCCCAACCACCTCCACAACTGTTCCACCACACTACTGCCACTGACCCACCACACCACTTCCACACCACCGCGCCACCACTGCAAATGTGCCACCACAGCAACACCACCACCACTGCAACCGCCCCACCACAGCCACTGCCCCACCACAGCCACTGTCCGACCACAGCCAGTGACTCCCATCACAGCCACTCCTCCGCAACCCCACCACAGCCACTGACCTACAACCACCTCTGCCGCCACACCACCACTGCCCCACCACAACACCACTGACCCACCACAACACCACTGACCCACCACAACCGTCCCACCACGCCCGCTGCCCTGCACAGCCACTGACCCACCACCACCACAACACCACTGACCTACCACCACAACACCACTGACCCACCACCACTGCAACTGCCTACACCACCACAACACCACTGCCCCACCACCACCACTGTTCCGCCACCTCACCACAACCACTGCCTCACCACCACTAACCCACTGCCACCACACCACTACCACACCACCACCACTGCTCCGTCACTGACTCACCAGCACCACTGTCGCACCACTGTCGCACCACCACCACTGACTCACCCCTGCCCCTCCACAGCCACTGCTCCGCCACTGACCCAACACCACCACAGCCACTGCTCCGCCGCTGACCCAACACCACCACTGCCCCACCACAGCCAACTGCCCCACCACCACCACACTACTGCCACTGACCCACCACACCATCACCACTGCCCCACCACCACACCACTGCCCCAAAACAACACTGCCCCACTACAGCCACTGCCCCACCACCGCGCCACAACCACAGCCCCACCACAGCCAAAGACTCCCACTACAACCACTGACCCCCATCACAGCCACTGACCCCCCACCACAACCACTGCTCCGCCACTACCCCAACAGAGCCACTCACCCCCCACAACAGCCACTGCCCCACCACCACCGCTCCACCACTGCAAATGCGCCACCACCACAGACCCCCTTCACAGCCACTGCCCCACCACCAGCACCACTGCAACTGCCCCACCACCACCACCACTCACTGCTTCGCAACCCCACCATAGCCACACCACAGCCACTGACCTACCACCACCACTGCCCCACCACAGCCACTGACCCACCACAACACCACTGTCCCACCAACCCCACTGACCCACCACCGCTACACCACTGCCCCTCCACCACCACTGTCTCACCATCACTGCATCTGCGCCACAACGAGAGCCCCACCAGAGCCACTGACCCCCCACCACAGCCACAGCCCTACCACAATCATTGGCCTATCCCCACCACCACTGCCAATGCTCCGCCACCCCACCAGAACCACAACCTCACCACCACTAACGCACCGACACCACACCACTACACCATCACTGCACCGTCACTGACTCACCACCACCACCCCAGCGGCTCCGCCACTGCCCCACCACCACCACTCCTGCTCCGCCACCTCACCACCACCACATCCCCACCACCACACCACCACCACTGCCCCACCACAACCACAGCCCCACCACTGCTCCGCTACCACTGTCCCGCCACCACCACCGCTGCCCCACCGCCGCCACTGCTCCGCCACCGCCCCACCACAGCCACTTCTACTCCACTGCCCCACCACCACCAATGCTCCGCCACTGTCCCGCCACCACCACTGCTCCACCACCACCACCACACCACTGCCGCCCAACCACCTCCACCACTGACCCACCACCACCACTGCCCCACCACACCACTTCCACACCACTGCGCCACCACTGCAAATGCGCCACCACCACTGCCCCACTACAGCAACTCCACCACCACTGCCCCACCACAGCTACTGCAACACCACCACCACTGCAACCGCCCCACCACAGCCACTGCCCCACTACCACCGCCATACCACTGCTCCACCACCACCACCACACCACTGCCGCCCAACCACCTCCACCACTGTCCCACCACACTACTGCCACCACTACAGCCACTGCCCCACCACACCACTTCCACACCACCGCTCCACCACTGCAAATGCGCCACCACCACTGACCCACCACAGCCACTGACCCCCCATCACAGCCACTGCTGCGCCACTGCCCCACCAGAGCCACTGACACCCCACCACAGCCACTGCCCCACCACCAGCACCACTGCAACTGCTCCACCACCACCAGTCACTGCTCCGCAACCCCACCACAGCCACACCACAGCCAATGACCTACCATCACCACTGCCGCCACACCACCACTGCCCCACCACAGCCACTGACCCACCACAGCCCCAGCAAAACCACTGCCCCACCACCATCACAGCCCCACTGCCACACCACAGCCACTGCACCACTGCCCCACCATCGCCACATCCCCACCACCACTACCCCACCACCACCACCACTACCACTCCACCACCACTGCTCCGCCACTGACCCACCACAACCACTGCCCCAACACTGCTCCGCTAACACTGTCCCACCGCCGCCACACCACTGCCCCAACACAGCCACTGCTCCGCCACCTCCACTGACCCGCCACCGCTCCACCACTGACCCGCCTCCACCACTGTGCCGCCACTGCTCTACCACAACCACTTCTACGCCACTGCCCCACCAACGACCACCACTGCTCCGTCACTGCCCCACCACCACCACTGCTCCGCCACTGCCCCACCACCACCACTGCTCTGCCACTGCCCCACCACCACTACTGCCTAACCACTGCTCCAGCCCAGTCACTGCCCCACCACAGCCAGTGACCCACCACAGCCAGTGACCCACCATGGCCAGTGACCCACCACAACCAGTGACCCCCCACCACCACCACAGCCACTGACCCACCACAGCCACTGACCCAACACCACCACAGATCCACCACTGACCCAACACGACCACAGCCACAGATCCATCACAACCACCACTGCAACTGCGCCACAACCACAGCACCACGTGAGCCACTGACTCCACACCACAGCCACTGCCCCAACACAGCCACTGCCCTACCACAACCACTGACCCACCACAGCCACTGCCCTACCACAACCAGTGACCCACCACAGCAACTGCCCCACCACTATTGCTAGGCAACGGCCCCACCACTGCTCCGCCACCCCACCGCCCCACCACCACTGCTCCATCACTGACTCACCACCACCACTGCCCCACCACTGCTCCACCACCACTGTCCCACCACAACCGCCGCCACACCACTGCCCCACCAGAACCACTGACCGCCACCACCACCGCGCTACCACCACAGCCCCACCACAGCCACTGCCCCACCCCCACTGCAACTGCACCACCACCACAGCCCCACCACACCACTGCACCACCACCACCGCGCCACCATCAATGCCCCACCACATCCACTGCCCGACCGCCGCCACACCACCATCACCACTGCAATTAGCCAGCACCACTGTAACTGCGCCACCAAGACACCCCGACCACAACCACTGACCCACCACAGCCCCACCACATCCAATGACATACCGCCCCACCACAGCAACACCACAGCCCCACCACCACTGCGCCCCCACCACAGCCACTGAGCCACCACGTGGCGTTAAACTAATTTCAAATGGCGTTAAACCAAATTTAAAAGGCGTTAAATGTTTTTCAGGAGGCGTTAAACGCGACATCACAGGAGGGAGGGTGTAGGTCCAGCAGCAGGGTGAACAAGACCACACAGGAGGGAGGGCGTAGGTCCAGCATCAGGGTGAACAAGACCACACAGGAGGGAGGGTGTAGGTCCAGCAGGAGGGAGAACAAGACCACACAGGAGGGAGGGCGTAGGTCCAGCATCAGGGAGAACAAGACGACACAAAAGGGAGAGTGTAGGTTCAGCATCAGGGAGAACAAGACCAAACAGGAGGGAGGGCGTAGGTCCAGCAGGAGGGAGAACAAGACCACACAGGAGGGAGGGCGTAGGTCCAGCATCAGGGAGAACAAGACGACACAAGAGGGAGGGTGTAGGTCCAGCATCAGGGTGAACAAGACCACACAGGAGGGACGGTGTAGGTCCAGCAGGAGGGAGAACAAGGCCACACAGGAGGGAGGGCGTAGGTCCAGCATCAGGGTGAACAAGACGACACAGGAGGGAGGGTGTAGGTCCAGCATCAGGGTGAACAAGACCACACAGGAGGGAGGGAGGGTGTAGGTCAAATTTCAGGTGAACATGACCTCACAGAGGGAGGGTATAGGTCCAATATCAGGGTGAACAAGACCACACAGAAGGGACGGTGTAGGTCCAGCATCAGGTTGAACAGGACAACACAGGAGGGAGGGTGTAGGTCCAGCATCAGGGTAAACAAGACCACACCCGAGGGAGGGTGTAGGTCCAGCATCAGGGTGAACAAGACCACATAGGAGGGAGGGAGGGAGGATGTAGATCCAGTTGCAGGGTGAACAAGACCACACAGGAGGGAGGGTGTAGGTCCAGTATCAGGGTGAACAACACCACACAGGAGGGAGGGTGTAGATTCAGCATCAAGCTGAACTAGACCAAGCAGGAGGGAGGGTGTAGGTCTAGCACAAGGATGAACTAGACCACACAAGAGGTAGGGTGTAGGTCCAGCATCAGGGTGAAAAAGACCACACAAGAGGGAGGATGTAGGTCCAACATCAGGGTGAATAAGACCCCACATCGGGGAGGGTTATAGGTCCAGCATCAGCGTGAACTAGACCACACAGTAAGGAGGGAGGGTGTAGATCCAGCATCAGGGTGAACAAGACCACACAGGAGGGAGGGTGTAGGTCCAGCATCAGGGTGAACAAGACCACACAGGAGGGAGGGTGTAGGTCCAGCATCAGGGTGAACAAGACCACACAGGAGGGAGGGTGTAGGTCCAGCATCAGGGTGAACAAGACCACACAGGAGGGAGGGTGTAGGTCCAGCAAGAGGGTGAACAAGACGACACAGGAGGGAGGGTGTAGGTCCAGCATGAGGGAGAACAAGACACAGGAGGGAGGGTGTAGGTCCAGCATCAGGGAGAACAAGACCACACAGGAGGGAGGGTGTAGGTCCAGCATCAGGGTGAACAAGACCGCACAGGAGGGAGGGTGTAGGTCCAGCATCAGGGTGAACAACACGACACAGGAGGGAGGGTGTAGGTCCAGCATCAGGGTGAACAAGACCACACAGGAGGGAGGGCGTAGGTCCAGCATCAGGGTGAACAAGACACAGGAGGGAGGGTGTAGGTCCAGCATCAGGGAGAACAAGACCACACACAGGAGAGGGAGGGTGTAGGTCCAGCATCAGGTGAACAAGACCACACAGGAGGGAGGGTGTAGGTCCAGCATCAGGGTGAACAAGACGACACAGGAGGGAGGGCGTAGGTCCAGCATCAGGGTGAACAAGACGACACAGGAGGGAGGGTGTAGGTCCAGCATCAGGGTGAACACCACCACACAGGAGGGAGGGCGTAGGTCCAGCATCAGGGTGAACAAGACGACACAGGAGGGAGGGTGTAGGTCCAGCAGGAGGGAGAACAAGACCACACAGGAGGGAGGGCGTAGGTCCAGCATCAGGGTGAACAAGACGACACAGGAGGGAGGGTGTAGGTCCAGCAGGAGGGAGAACAAGACCACACAGGAGGGAGGGTGTAGGTCCAGCATCAGGGTGAACAAGACGACACAGGAGGGATGGTGTAGGTCCAGCAGGAGGGTGAACAAGACCACACAGGAGGGAGGGTGTAGGTCCAGCATCAGGGTGAACAAGACCACACAGGAGGGAGGTGTGGGTCCAGCATCAGGGAGTGAACAAGACGACACAGGAGAGGAGGTGCCAGGTCAGCAGGGGTGAACAAGACCACACAGGAGGAGGAGAGGAGGTGTGGGTGCTATCAGGGTGAACAAGACGACCTGGGAGGGAGGTGTGGGTCAGCATCAGGGGTGAACAAAGACGACACAGGAGGGAGGTGTAGGTCCAGCATCCAGGGTGAACAAAGACCACACAGGAGGGAGGTGTGGGTCCAACATCCAGGTGAATAAGACGACACAGGAGAGGGGAGGTGTAGGTCCAGCATCAGGGTGAACAAGACGACACAGGAGGGAGGTGTAGGTCCAGCAGGGTGAACAAGACCACACAGGAGGGAGGTGTAGGTCCAGCACATCAGGGTAGACAAAGACCACACAGGAGGGGAGGTGTGGGTCAGCATCCAGGGGTGAACAAGACGACACAGGAGGTAAGTGTGGGTCCAGCATCAGGGTAGACAAGACCACAAAGGGGAGTGTAGGTTCAGCATCAGGGAGAACAAGACCACACAGGAGGGAGGTTGTAGTTCCAGCATCAGGGTGAACAAGACACAAAAGGGAGGGTGTAGGTCCAGCATCAGGGTGTACAAGACCACACAGGAGGGAGGGTGTAGGTCCAGCATCAGGGTGAACAAGACACAAAAGGGAGGGTGTAGGTCCAGCATCATGGTGAACAAGACCACACAAAAGGGAGAGTGTAGGTTCAGCATCAGGGAGAACAAGACCACACAGGAGGGAGGTTGTAGTTCCAGCATCAGGGTGAACAAGACACAAAAGGGAGGGTGTAGGTCCAGCATCAGGGTGAACAAGACCACACAGGAGGGAGGGTATAGGTCCAGCATCAGGGTGAACAAGACCACACAGGAGGGAGGTTGTAGTTCCAGCATCAGGGTGAACAAGACGACACAAAAGGGAGGGTGTAGGTCCAGCATCAGGGTGAACAAGACCACACAGGAGGGAGGGTGTAGGTCCAGCATCAGGGTGAACAAGACCACACAGGAGGGAGGGTGTAGGTTCAGCAGGAGGGAGAACAAGACCACACAGGAGGGAGGTGTAGGTCAGCATCCAGGGTGAACAAGACCACACCGCAGGGAGGGGTTGTAGTTCCAGCATCATGGTGAACAAGACGACACAAAAGGGAGGGTGTAGGTCCAGCATCAGGGTGAACAAGACCACACTGGAGGGAGGGTGTAGGTCCAGCAGGAGGGAGAACAAGACCACACAGGAGGGAGGTTGTAGTTCCAGCATCAGGGTGAACAAGACACAGGAGGAAGTGTGTAGGTCCAGCATCAGGGTGAACAAGACCACACAGGAGGGAGGGTGTAGGTCCAGCATCAGGGTGAACAAGACCACACAGGAGGGAGGGTGTAGGTCCAGCATCAGGGTGAACAAGACCACACAGGAGGGAGGGCGTAGGTCCAGCATCAGGGTGAACAAGACCACACAGGATGGAGGGTGTAGGTCCAGCATCAGGGTGAACAAGACCACACAGGAGGGAGGGTGTAGGTCCAGCATCAGGGTGAACAAGACCACACAGGAGGGAAGGCGTAGGTCCAGCATCAGGGAGAACAAGACCACACAGGAGGGAGGGTGTGGGTCCAGCAGCAGGGAGAACAAGACCACACAGGAGGGAGGGCGTAGGTCCAGCATCAGGGTGAACAAGACCACACAGGAGGGAGGGTGTAGGTCCAGCATCAGTGAGAACAAGACCACACAGGAGGGAGGGTGTAGGTCCAGCATCAGGGTGAACAAGACCACACAGGAGGGAGGGCGTAGGTCCAGCATCAGGGTGAACAAGACCACACAGGAGGGAGGGTGTAGGTCCAGCATCAGAATGAACAAGACGACACAGGAGGGAGGGTGTAGGTCCAGCATCAGGGTGAATAAGACCACACAGGAGGGAGGGTGTAGGTCCAGCATCAGGGTGAACAAGACCACACAGGAGGGAGGGTGTAGGTCCAGCATCAGAATGAACAAGACGACACAGGAGGGAGGGTGTAGGTTCAACATCAGGGTGAGCTAGACCACACAACAGGGAGGGTGTAGGTCCAGCATCAGGGTGAACAAGACCACACAACAGGGAGGGTGTAGTTCCAGCATCAGGGTGAACAAGACCACACAACAGGGAGGGTGTAGTTCCAGCATCAGGGTGAACAAG
>NW_024745352.1:0-14670 GCF_018991925.1 Homarus americanus | reverse complement strand
TCTCTTGTCAGAATGTTAAAGCTTGTCCAGGAGCTGATTTTCTTGGGATAGATGTGATGATAAATACTGATTTATAGTTACAATGAGTTTGAGATACCTACCATTGTTTGTATTAGTGTAATATACATTACAATGTGTACATATTTTATTGAAGACAGTTAAATATTACATCAATGTATGCATAATGTCATGCTAAACAACTTCTAACACTCACGGATGCTGAGTTATAGCCAACTATCCAACATATACAGTTGGGTTGAATTTGGCTCCCATGTAAATGTAGCGCCAAAATGACACATAATATAATCATTTTAGAACTTGTTATAAATGTTCATATATCAGGCTATGTGTTAGGATCTGAATTTTGGTTATTTCTTTCAAATATTCAAAATTATTATCAATTAAATTATATAAATGTTAACAAATGTAGAATTTAGTTTTTCCTATATTATTTCCAATATTTAAATATCTGCATTTCCACTAACTGATTATAAATACTGTTCCGTGTGTAAATTATCATTTTAAACAACTTTCAATTTGTGATAAATGTCTATAGGATCAACCAGTAATGGGTTAAAGCCCAATAACATACATGGTTAAAATCTGCCCGAAATCGACGATCGTTTTCAAAGATTGTGACCAAAATGGTATTTATCTGGGAATCTGAGAAGTCCATCACATGATTCCATACAGTTTGAAGATCGAACAAACTAAAACTCATAGTGAGATTAATTCCATCCATTTGGTAGTCAACTCCAAAGTTCCAAGGACTTGCTCACGGACTACAAAGTTATTCATTCAGTCCTGTCAAACGCTCTACATCCCTTCATCCATTATAACTATGTAGTAGTGAGGAGCATAAAATACAACAAAATCCTCGCCTTAGGCCAAAGATTTCTTTCACCTCCTCACTCCCCAAAACACACGGGGCGACTCACAACTCGACCTTAGCTCCTCAGTCTCTAGCATTATCTCGCCCCAACACCCTCAATTTCTTTTATATTTCACTCACGTTCTGGTGGGCCGAGTCTTTAAGATTACGCACGTTTTGACGAAAATACAAAGTTGGTATGCAAATGTAATCATGGGGGGGATTTTTAAGGCAGCGCCTTATTTACTCTGGCATAACTTGATGTTAAGACAAAATATTGATGAGCCTAAATGGAACCGTGAATCAAATTTTACCCCCATTGTGTCTATGTAGTATTCTAGCTGATGGTCGCCCTCCAGAATTTTACTATTTTATTGAGTTTATGAACACTTTAACTCGCTTACTGTAAAGTTCGGATATTTCAAGAGTGTTTTGCACCGCACGAGTGAAGTATTCTGAAAATGTGCGTCATTATTTTTCACTGCGAGGACTCGTTTCGTTCTTGGAAAAGTTCCAAGATCAACAGCAAAAGAGTAAGTGGAGCGAGAACTCAGAAACTCCCGAGGTAAGCTGAGCGACCTGCCTAAATCACACCGTTTGTCCTTAAGACTTTAATGCAGGCACCAGAGAGGACAGCTGTTATGTTGTGGTGCTAATCACTGGTCGATAATTTGAGGTTGTAGGTCCATGATAACTGTAAATAATGGGCCACAACCTTCGATAATTAAGTTTGGTGAGCCATAACAATGATTAATTATGGTGAGGCAACAATTACTGATGTTAAGTGTAATGAGTCTATGAGGATAAAGGGTGATGGGACAGAGTCTATAATAATTGTTATGGACCATAATCTATAATGATTAAGTGATATGTAGCACAACCTATAATAATTAAGTGTAATGAGCCACAATTACTGATAGTCATGTGTGATTGGTCACAGCTACTGATAGTTATATCTGATGGGCCACAGTGACTGATAATTATGTCTGATGGGACACAGTTACTGATGGTTAAGTCTGATGGGTCACAGTTACTGACATATAGAGTAAGTCTAGCTATAGTCTTCGTCAATGTAATCTGATGTGCCAGAGGTATTGAACATTCATTGTTGTAGCCTTAGTCTTCGATAACTCAATTAGTGAACATGATTCATTAATACATAAGGCTGGTGAAACTAGTTGAAGTGTGGTGGTCGAGTCGCTGATACTTATGACTGGTGAATTTGGGTCAGTAAGTAGGACTAACATATTCCCTGCCACTCTTGATCAGCTCAGAGGGGCCACAGTGAGAGACAAACACTAGTAGATACAGAGGATATGACTGTCACACTTACTTCATGTAATCCTCTTTTCATCAGTCCTTCTTAAGATCCTCAAAGATCTGTGTGTATCTGTTGCACATTCCCAAGTGTTAGAATGTACTAAATCTTAATGAGATTTGAAAGCTGTATAGTACACATGGAGCCATTTTAAATAAACCTTTGAAAAAAACAGACGAAAAAAAGGGTGACAAACGCCCGCGAGGAGTAACTGGGGAAACTCGTCACAGCCGACAGCCGACGAGTGACCAGAGGGTAATACATCCACTTTGCTGTCATTCTAACTGAGCACTTTGACTGACAACTTACGTATTTTGTTTTTGTTTTACAAAAGGTGTACCCTAGTGAACTGAGAGAGGCTCTACCGGCCAGGGCAGTTAGAGGCGTGCTTGTTGTGTGAGTTGCTGAGACACAAATGAGACACAAAGTGAAAGGTGAGGAATGAACATCACAGGTGCTATAGAGAGAATCTAATGTGGTCATAAGGGAAGTTTTTGGGAGTGAACAAACGGAACAAACGATGTACACTGGGTATTAACATTTTCTAAATTTTGTAGAGTCTGTAGCTTCCTCATCTTTTATTTATTTCTTTTTTATTTTGTATATTGTCAGTAATTCAGAAATTTTGTCATGTCGTAATAAAACGATATTTTAAAGGATTCGTTACTATATTTAATCTCGTTTCATTATAACCTTCGTGGACGCCCTCCCCCCCCCGTCAACTTCATCTTTTTTTGCTGCTTTTGTGCAGAGAGTCAGGAGCCTGAAGTAGCACTCCTGGTCTTGTCAGTAACAACTTCTGTAACTTCCTGTTGCGGTTCTCAAAACACTGTATGCATTATGACTGAAGAACAAAAAAAATATTTATTACTCATAAATGTAACTGAGATTCCCAATTCCTCAGGTGCCTTTAAATGTTCTAATACTCTAAGCTCTTTAACCTACCATGACGCTGAATGTTCTCTCAAGTGGTCAATATATAGTTAAGCTTTAAGTCTCTTTTTTGAAAAAGGGTAAAATAAATGTAAGACAGCAACATTGTTTAAACTTTTCTGGCAGTTCTCTTTTCTTAATGCATTTTGAAACAATGGTGTTGTCAAACTTTTCTCCAGAAAACTAAACAAAAAGACTGAAACAATAGAAAATGAACGTGGGTATTATATATATACAGTATATATATATATATATATATATATATATATATATATATATATATATATATATATATATATATATATATATATATATATATATACAGTATATATATTTATAAGTAAAAGGAACAAGCATAAATGAGTTCTTTGTGAGCAATGAACGCGGATGTGGCAAAAGTGTAGAAGGTGTAGCACCTGGGCGCGGGTAAAGTTGTTAGCCCCGGGTGGCGCTGCCCTTGACAAATACTGATGGCAGAGTTCTTGCCGCCGCCACACTCACATTTTGTTCCCTACGTAACATTTACCCGATGATTTTTGTGTTATTTTCCTTATTTCTTTCTTTGTTTAACTATATAGAATTTTTCATGTTCAGGGATTGAACATGATTGTAGGAAACCAAATTTGCTATAAGTCTTGTGAGGTAATGATTAATTAAAATGTCTATATTATTTTAGAACCTTTCTAAATAACTAATTACTAGAAAAAGACACGAACAAGATAAATAAAACAAATAAAATATTCATTAGTAACAAATAAGGGAAGTAGCGCCACAGAGTTTCAACCGTCTGTGGTGACTTATGAGCTATCTCGCGTTAATAAATCCAGCCATACATTTAGAAGGTGATAGGCAAGAGAACTAGCATATAAAGGTGTCTAATTTTAACGATACTTCCAGGTCATGTGCCTGTGAAACAACCAATGCAACTCATGCGTGGCACCGTACACATAAGTTTGTTACGTAGCACTTGGTCATGTATGGAATAATTCTGCTTCTTACTAACTGAATGTAGCAGTTAGGAAATAAGGAAAAGTTGATTGTCATAATTCATATATATAAAACAAAAAAAAAATATATATATATATATATATATATATATATATATATATATATATATATATATATATATATATATATATATATATATATATATATATATATATATATATATATATATATAAAACAAAATAAAGTATGTCTGTTTGTGTGTGTCTGCACAAGAATCTCGAAACTACTTTTACTGATTCAGAAAGTATGATGGATGATGTTATATGTAGTGATGATGGATGATGTTATATGTAGTGATGATGGGTGGTGTTATATGTAGTGATGATTAGACAATAAAATAATAACAGTTTAATGCTAAGAAAATATACTTTGCTGTACCGTTGTAGTGAAAAACATGGTGGAACTTATATACACCGTTAATGAACTATTGATGGAAGAAGAAGTTTTGGGAACTGAACAGTGAGGGTGGCGTCCTACCGTTGCCTAGCGGATGAGCCACGATTCTGCTAGTGGTACATATAACATAGTACGGTGTCGCCTCTGAACTGAATAAAATCATCTGTCGTTAACCAAATAAAATATTAAAAATGACGACCCTGTAATGAAGATGTTAATGTTGTGGAAAAATGTATTATGAAATATTTCAACTATGAAGACGAATCCGTTTTTAATTTTGTTTATTGTAGTTTATCTTGTGTTGTCTGTGTGTTGAGGACAATGTGTAGAAAATTGATCTGTAAATTTGTATGGCTTACACATCAGTAGGGTAGAGAAACAAGACACATATTTTATTATATTTTATTTATGTGTTTTACATATATAGACCTCACCCTCACCGCTCCTCTGTGATGATGAGCTTGGTTTGAGGCAATTTTTTAGCCTTAAGCACCTGTGAGTATGACATCACAGGTCCATTTTCGGGTTTGGTTTGGGGTCCTTTTACGGCCTGAACCACCTGAGGCTTCTGTTGTGGTGTAGTTATGGGAGCGGGGTTTTCTGACACCGAACAGCGATTTCCACGTTTCCAGGGAATCCTCTGGGGCTTTGGTGCGAGTTGGGGTCCTTTTACGGCCTGAAATACCTTAGGCTTCTCCTGTGGTGTAGTTATGGGAGCGGGGTTTTCTGACACCGAACAGCGATTTCCACGTTTCCGGGGAATCCTCTGGGGCTTTGGTGCGAGTTGGGGTCCTTTTATGGCCTCAACCACCTGAGGCTTCTCTTGTGGTGTAGTTATGGGAGCGGGGTTTTCTGACACCGAACAGCGATTTCCACGTTTCCGGGGAATCCTCTGGGGCTTTGGTGCGAGTTGGGGTCCTTTTATGGCCTCAACCACCTGAGGCTTCTCTTGTGTTGTGGTTTGAGGCTGTACTTTATCCTTAACCAAGTGTGAGTATGACATCACAGGCCCATTTTGTGGCTTGGGTTGGGGTTGTTTTGTAACCTGTGGTGGTTTGCTTCGCTCTTTCTCGTCAAGATCAACTAACTCGAGCCATGAGAGGCTCGAGTTAGCATAAGCGACAACGTCCAAAACTTCTGTATAAGTCATATTGCTCAAGTAATTTTTGTTTTATAAAAACTGTTATACCGAAGTACAATACAGACTTTGCTCACCGAGCTTCAGGACATCATGAAAAAATATCGAGGTAAACACGATTTTGTGACATAAAACCAAATAATGTAGGTTGGAACAGTGTAGTGTAGTGTAGAGGAGTAGTGCCGTGGTGAAGATACAGTATATAGTGATAGTAACGAACATAGAGCTTATAGTAACAGTAGTGACGTACAGTATATAGTGATAGTAACGAAAATAGAGTTTATAGTAACAGTAGTGAACATTGTGTATAGTAACAGTAGTGAACATTGTGTATAGTAACAGTAGTGAACATTGTGTATAGTAACAGTAGTGAACATTGTGTATAGTAACAGTAGTGAACATTGTGTATAGTAACAGTAGTGAACATTGTATATAGTAACAGTAGTGAACATTGTGTATAGTAACAGTAGTGAACATTGTGTATAGTAACAGTAGTGAACATTGTGTATAGTAACAGTAGTGAACATTGTGTATAGTAACAGTAGTGAACATTGTGTATAGAAACAGTAGTGAACATTGTGTATAGTAACAGTAGTGAACATTGTGTATAGTAACAGTAGTGAACATTGTGTATAGTAACAGTAGTGAACATTGTGTATAGAAACAGTAGTGAACATTGTGTATAGTAACAGTAGTGAACATTGTGTATAGTAACAGTAGTGAACATTGTGTATAGTAACAGTAGTGAACATTGTATATAGTAACAGTAGTGAACAGTGTATATAGTAACAGTAGTGAACATTGTGTATAGTAACAGTAGTGAACATTGTGTATAGTAACAGTAGTGAACATTGTATATAGTAACAGTAGTGAACATTGTATATAGTAACAGTAGTGAACATTGTGTATAGTAACAGTAGTGAAATTGTGTATATAAATAGTAGTGGAACATTGTGTATAGTAACAGTAGTGAACATTGTGTATAGTAACAGTAGTAAATATTGTATATCGTAACAGTAGTGAACATTGTGTATAGTAACAGTAGTGAACATTGTGTATAGTAAAACAGTAGTGAACATTGTGTATAGTAACAGTAGTGAACATTGTGTATAGTGTGTAAAGCAGTAGTAGAACATTGTGTATAGTAACAGTAGTGAACATTGTGTATAGTAACAGTAGTGAACACAGTATAGTAACAGTAGTGAACATTGTGCATAGTAACAGTAGTGAACATTGTATATCGTAACAGAAAGTGAACATTGTGTATAGTAACAGAAAATACGGTATAGTAACAGTAGTGAACATTGTGATAGTAACAGTAGTGAACATTGTGTATAGTAACAGTAGTGAACATTGTATATAGTAACAGTAGTGAACATTGTGTATAGTAACAGTAGTGAACATTGTGTATAGTAACAGTAGTGAACATTGTGTATAGCAACAGTAGTGAACATTGTGTATAGTAACAGTAGTGAACATTGTGTATAGTAACAGTAGTGAACATTGTGTATAGTAACAGCAGTGAACATTGTGTATAGTAACAGTAGTGAACATTGTATATAGTAACAGTAGTGAACATTGTGTATAGTAACAGTAGTGAACATTGTGTATAGTAACAGTAGTGAACATTGTGCATAGTAACAGTAGTGAACATTGTATATAGCAACAGTAGTGAACATTGTGTATAGTAACAGTAGTGAACATTGTGTATAGTAACAGTAGTGAACATTGTGCATAGTAACAGTAGTGAACATTGTATATAGCAACAGTAGTGAACATTGTGTATAGTAACAGTAGTGAACATTGTGTATAGTAACAGTAGTGAACATTGTGTAGAGTAACAGTAGTGAACATTGTGTATAGTAACAGTAGTGAACATTGTGTATAGTAACAGTAGTGAACATTGTGTATAGTAACAGTAGTGAACATTGTGTATAGTAACAGTAGTGAACATTGTATATCGTAACAGTAGTGAACATTGTGTATAGTAACAGTAGTGAACATTGTGTATAGTAACACTTGTGAACATTGTGTATAGTAACAGTAGGGAACATTGTGTATAGTAACAGTAGTGAACATTGTGTATAGTAACAGTAGTGAACATTGTGTATAGTAACAGTAGTGAACATTGTATATAGTAACAGTAGTGAACATTGTGTATAGTAACAGTAGTGAACATTGTGTATAGTAACAGTAGTGAACATTGTGCATAGTAACAGTAGTGAACATTGTATATAGCAACAGTAGTGAACATTGTGTATAGTAACAGTAGTGAACATTGTGCATAGTAACAGTAGTGAACATTGTATAGTAGCAACAAGAGTGAACATTGTGTATAGCAACAGTAGTGAACATTGTGTATAGTAACAGTAGTGAACATTGTGTATAGTAACAGTAGTGAACATTGTGTATAGTAACAGTAGTGAACATTGTATATCGTAACAGTAGTGAACATTGTGTATAGTAACAGTAGTGAACATTGTGTATAGTAACAGTAGTGAACATTGTATATAGCAACAGTAGTGAACATTGTGTATAGTAACAGTAGTGAACATTGTATATAGTAACAGTAGTGAACATTGTATATATCAACAGTAGTGAACATTGTGTAGAGTAACAGTAGTGAACATTGTGTTTAGTAACAGTAGTGAACATTGTATATAGTAACAGTAGTGAACATTGTATATAGTAACAGTAGTGAACATTGTATATATCAACAGTAGTGAACATTGTGTAGAGTAACAGTAGTGAACATTGTGTATAGTAACAGTAGTGAACATTGTGTATAGCAACAGTAGTGAACATTGTGCATAGTAACAGTAGTGAACATTGTATATAGTAACAGTAGTGAACATTGTATATATCAACAGTAGTGAACATTGTGTAGAGTAACAGTAGTGAACATTGTGTTTAGTAACAGAAGTGAACATTGTGTAGAGTAACAGTAGTGAACATTGTGTATAGTAACAGTAGTGAACATTGTGTATAGTAACAGTAGTGAACATTGTATATAGCAACAGTAGGTCAAGATTGATTATGATACAGATTGTGTTCCTTGTTAAACCGAGAAACTAGATCTCACACAAGTTTTAGAGAGGTTAGGTTAGGTTAGGTTAAGTTAGGTATATCCTGGCATATTCTGCTAATATTTTCTAGATACAAACTTTATGTATTATATATTTGTAAATCAGCAAATAAATAAATAAATAAATACAAAGTGATATTTGGTAACATTCTGATATGTTCTTACTACCACCATGCTATGTGTACTATTCCAGATGATACTAAATGTTACATAATACTTCCTTGAGATAAATGTACAGTATATATCAGGTGCCTACAAGAGAGCTCGGGCTCTCAACTGGCTCAGCCATGTTAATATTGTTAATATTATCCACTCTGTATCTGTATTTTTTGTGGCTAAATAAACTGGGTTTTTTATCAATATTCTAATTAAAAAATAAAGTCAACCAGGGAGCAGACAAGACACAACATACACTGAACAATATGTATCCAAGCATTCGTCCACATCTGGTTAGTTAGTCTTTGGAGACCCTCAGCATCAGAGAATAGAAAGGGGTGACTAACAAGCTGCTTTCGACTAGCTGAAGCCCTGAATATATACCGTCAAACACCATTCTCTATCATACAGACCCGAGCAGTGAATTCATCCCGACAACCAACGCTTCAGTGGACAGAATAGGAACCGTTCCCATGAAAGGGAAGCTATAGGGTCAAAGGAGGTTGAAAAAACCGTGCCACAGTCGACCACGAGCTGCGAGCAATAGCCAGAATCATTAAAAGGTCCTATCATTATAAATGTATGAACTCGGTTTTCTGCTCCAAACCGACCAACTTCTCGTCATGTATTACCAAGCGATATATAGTCAGCAGCAAAAGTTCGTCCCAGTCAAGCAGCAGGATTTGAGGCAGGTGATCTGGTAACATTGTATGGGAGGTTGGCTAGGAATACATGTGTTGTATATAATATTAATAGAGGCATTGTACTAAATGTGGGAAAATAATGCTTGTGAGAAAGATATGACATTGCATGACAATAAATGTGTCATTTAAGCGTGGAAGACACTCATTGGCATCCGCGGAACGACTAATGATATACAGTACAGTACGGTACGTTTGGCTTCCCTGTTAGGAATCATCCTTCACAATGTGATACTTTTCTCTCACATTATTTTCCCAAATTTTACACGTTGCTGTTATATAAATAATACACAAAAAAATTATTCTCATCTAATATCCGATGATAAATCCTTGATAACTAGCCAATTAAAACATATCTGTCAGTCTTCCCCATACAGTATTTACTTTTCGCCTACTGTAAGAGAAACCCGGCTATAGAGACGAGAGGACACAGGGAGGCGACAGAAACAAGTTGATAATGAAAACGAATGACACAAACAGTCGAGCTGGACCAATAGATTAGCAGAAGAAATAGAAATACACCCCCCCCCCCCTGTAAGAGAGTGATATAATGGATGGTAAAAGACAAAACAGATATTAAAAAATAAAACCATATTAACTAAGGAATACAAAAACAAAACATAAAAAACGGAATAAAGAAAACTTAAATACGTAACAAAAAATATAAATAAATAAATAAACTGAGTGAACCAAGTAGGAGGAGAGAGTTAGTAACACAGACATGTCTGGTGTTTCCCTTTGGATTCTGAGAGGCATGTTTATACTACTGTGGTCGCGGGAGTACTGTACTGTGTTAATCATCAGAGTGTATCACCATTATGCTGTAGTCTTTCTAGGAGCACACTGTTTCCTCAGCCTAGAATTTTCTTTGTTTTCCTTCAATATATATTCCCCAAAATCAAAACGGGCATTATTTATCTGTTCATTTGTTATGTCTTTGATCAAATATTACTGCTTGACTAAAAATCGATATTAATTAACTATATTTTATTTTTTGTTCTTAAATTGTAATTATTTTTTGTACAGTAAATGAAACACACTTATCCTGCATATATCAACACCACAAAGAAGATCAACCTGCACACAGCTAACAGTATGATGACGCCTATACCAATATTAATAGTGTATTTGTAAACATAACCAACAACCATCATATGGTATTTTAAAATTTTATTGTCTAGTACAAACAAGGACCTGATGAGCAGTTCTTAAAGATCCTCGAAATATATAAAACTAAACAAAACTATCATAGGGGCCATGATAGACACAGTACAGATCTATGAAAACTATAAAATTTACATAATATAATAATATATTTGAAGAATATTGCCAGAAACAATATTACCTTACTGTAAGACTCAATTATAGAAGATATGAATACAAATACTACAGTGTTTTCTATGAGTCGGTGGTTCTATTTTGTTGTGATATATATATATATATATATATATATATATATATAAAGGCAACTGTGTTTACAAAAACTGTGAAAAACTTATGTACAAAGAGTGACCTGCCCTGATGTTATGTAGGTAAGCCTCTCTCAGTCCTTGTAAAGACAGTTGCCTCTGAAGATGTCTTGAATAAAGACGAAAGCTAAGGTGCTCCAGTGTTTTCCTTTTCCTGTGTGGTTTTATATATATATATATATATATATATATATATATATATATATATATATATATATATATATATATATATATATATATATATATATATATATATATATATATATATATATTTGTTTATATATATATATTGCTTTCATTTTGTTTTATGAAATACAAACACTAAAATCAGAGTTAAATTATAAGAAAGAAACATTTACGATGCACAAAACTGTCATACCTTTACAAGCCTAATTGGCACTTTACCTGCTTGGCATGACATACACATATATTGTATTAAACAAACCGAATTGCCAATTAAGCTCATTAGGCAAATATTTTTTTTAATAACTAGACGCGGCTTTTGAATTGTTTTAAACTCACTTTACGGTAATATAATCACACACAGTGAATGAATTAACCAGGCCATCCACTATGTCAGGAAAAAGAATGCATAAGTAAATAAGATAAAATACGTTAATAAATGAATATAGAAAACTATCTGGTGGGCCAAAAACAATAAACATGTTTTTATTTACGCTGAGTTTAGTTAAGAGTATTTAGGTTAACTTTTCTCCTGTATCTCAGTTCAAGTTCCTCGTGTGTAAATGTTGTTCCAATATGATAATTTTTTTAAAGCTGAATTTGTATTATTTGCGTGTACATATATTTTTCCTCATATGGCCTTTCAAATATCCTTTCGTTATTTGGTACACCTATTATAACTTTGAAAAGGATGTTACTTCCTAAGATAACAGATCCTTTCCCCCCGCCTCCTTGACAGATCGTATCCCTGGTGCAGCTTATAAGAAACTCATAATATGTGATGCTCAATGTTATGGAAAGATGTAAGTCATATTAGTCAAAATTTCTCACAATAAAAAATATGGTTTTGTGATTCACATAACGACCATGACGGGTTCTCCCATTAAGGGCGACGGTGGCAGATGAATAAGAAATATTAAACCAATATTTACCTTTCTGACTGGCAGAGAGGGGGCGCGGTCGCTGCCACACGTCGCCACACGCTTCCTCCCACACATTTACAGTAAATTATCACACTCAAATATACCTGACAACAGCATTCAGATAGGTGTTTCCTGCGCCTGTACTAAAGAATAATTCTTTTCGCGAACCGGATATTGAGGGTTAAATCTACTGATGTTTTCGAAAGTAAAATCGAGATAAATTGTGTGACAGTTCCCCAAATCATCAGGAAATAGTTGGCAAGATGAAGTATTTTTTTTATTTTTTTATGAATAAGGCATTTGCCAAATCTCGCTTATTGGAGCTCTCGTTTGACCAGTATTTCCGCATCCGAAGGTAAAATGTGAGCGACATTGCTTTTGCCATTTTCAGACAGCAGGTAGGGTTGTGAATTATTAGTGGTGAAGTTTACAGTGCGCAAGGGGAGGGCAGAGAGAGTGTGGCGGAAGTGGACCAGGGACGTAAGAAACAAGCTTAAAATATCTGTTATAGTAAGATTAATGGAGGAGGTACGTAGATCTGAGGTCTCTGGGCCTGTTAATTGCTAATACATTCCTCACACGAAAATAAATCACAGCAGCCTGATATAATATATATGTATAACTCTATGTTCCTGTCGTTACCTTTCCTTCCAGAATGATAATATTTTATTTCAGAGTTGTTGATTACGATATAATATTTGAGTGGCCACATAATTGTGAGCATCATGTGCAGGGCGAAACGTTGTTTACAAACAAATGTTCTCAGCAATACTCTCACTAAAACACTGACCTCCGCAATACACACCTAGAAGCAACTCAAAAACACTGACCTCCACATCTTGAGGTAACACACGGACACGAATGTTTCTGTAGTAATCTACACTCCTGCCATTATGAGAGCTGTATACTGCTGCCATCATGAGA
Organism: Homarus americanus; assembly: GCF_018991925.1. Taxonomy (NCBI): domain Eukaryota; kingdom Metazoa; phylum Arthropoda; class Malacostraca; order Decapoda; family Nephropidae; genus Homarus; species Homarus americanus. The sequence goes on along the minus strand of NW_024745352.1, from coordinate 1,565 downwards.
GCTGTATACTGCTGCCATCATGAGAGCTGTATACTGCTGCCATCATGAGAGCTGTATACTGCTGCCATCATGACAGTATATTCATACCTGTTGTGGGCGGGGTTGGTGGAAGCGCATGTGTGATTATTAAGATGTAGATAATTGTAATAAAACAAAGACAACGCCTCCAAATTCTCTTGACCTCAGTCCGCTTGAGTACAGCAGATTAGAGCTGCCAAGTGGATAAATCGTACATTTCAACACCCGTCTGTATCTGTGAGGCGTCTGGCCCCATCTTCAGTTTCAAAATGGCTGCTGCTAAATGGTCAAACATTCAGGTACTAACTTGGATCAGGGTGAAGCAAACAGAGCTATGTTGAGTTCAGAAGGTGAGTTATATGGGTCATTAATGAAGACGACCTCTTGCTGTCGTTGTTAAACGTCAATTGCTTAAGATCGTTGTATTGAACAAATGTTTTCTAATGGTCTGAACTTGAGTAAAACCTGTGACCTCATTCACTGGAATTAATAACGGCCTTGGTGAACTCTCTCTCTCTCTCTCTCGCTCTCTCTCTCTCTCTCTCTCTCTCTCTCGTAGCATGATCTTAGTATATTTTACAGCGTCGCTTCAGTCAGCCCGACAAAACTATGTTCTCTCTGTTTCGTCTTGATCTATAAATACCTACAAAGAAATACATATAAAATATAAAATCGTTCTTTAGGGACCATTTTGCTCACAACACTTGAGTCTTGACCATGTACAGTATTATATCTTGGGGTGTCTGACATAGTTTATGGAACCCAAGTTGGCATTACTTGACCTAACTACCTGCCTTAAATATACCAGACCAGAGGAACAGTGGATAATAGAGGCGTCCTGCGTGACCACTGCCAGGCACTCATTGTACTCACCACGTGCCACCACCACCCTAATGACACCATCAATTACATGTATTTAGCCTTTAATTATGGTAATCAGTCGGGTAATTGCTAACGCATTTACTCTATTTACTGGCATGAGTGGGTAAACTTACAATGATTACACCTTCTGCTGTCATATTCTTACAGGTCATATTCTTACGGGTCATATTCTTACAGGTCATATTCTTACGGGTCATATTCTTACAGGTCATATTCTTACAGGTTATATTCTTACGGGTCATATTCTTACAGGTCATATTCTTACGGGTCATATTCTTACAGGTTATATTCTTACGGGTCATATTCTTACAGGTCATTCTCTCTACAGGTCTTACACTCTACAAGTCACACTCTCCACAGGTCATTCTTTTACAGGTCACACTCTCAACAGGTCAGCATCTACAGGTCACACACTCCACAGGTCAACATCTACAGGTCATACACTCCATAGGTCAACATCTACAGGTCATACACTCCACAGGTCAACATCTACAGGTCACACACTCTACAGGTCAACATCTACAGGCCACACACTCCACAGGTCAACATCTACAGGTCATACACTCCACAGGTCAACATCTACAGGTCACACACTCTACAGGTCAGCATCTACAGGTCATACACTCCACAGGTCAACATCTACAGGTCACACACTCTACAGGTCA
>NW_024745351.1:0-28485 GCF_018991925.1 Homarus americanus | reverse complement strand
AGGAAGTGGTTCAAACACGTTCACACACAACCTATACTCATACCACAAGTCCAGAATTAGAGAGGATCATGTTATTGGATATATTTTCAACGATTTACTCAGTGTCTAACCAACTCTTTAGCGATTTAAATGTGGACCTAAAATTAGGTCCGTATATTTGTTTGTCGTGGTGGTGGTGGTGGTGTGCGCCCGTCCATCAGGTTGATTAACCACCAAAACCATAAAGGGTGCGGCCCTGCCGTTTCAGGGCATACACCACATCCATGGCGGTGACGGTCTTCCTTTTTGCGTGCTCGGTGTAGGTGACGGCGTCACGGATGACGTTCTCCAGAAACACCTTGAGGACGCCGCGGGTCTCCTCGTAGATAAGGCCGGATATACGTTTAACACCTCCACGCCGAGCTAGACGACGAATGGCGGGCTTGGTGATACCCTGGATGTTGTCACGAAGCATCTTACGATGACGCTTGGCGCCACCCTTTCCAAGTCCCTTGCCTCCTTTGCCTCGTCCAGTCATGTTGTTGCTACTACAGGTGGTCCTGGTGTGGCTTCGCCCACGGTTTGGTGGGAGTAGGTGGCGTGCTGTGGACGCAGCGGTAGTATCGTTCATCCAAGGCCGTCCCTCCCTCCTGGAGGTGGGGCGTAGCTTGCGGATGACGCATGCGGCACTCGTGGCCAATGAGGTGGCCACTGAGGTGGAGAATGTCTGTATATAAGCCCGCCCGCCTGCCGGGCCGCCCGTATTGACTATTTCGTCGTCGAGATGGCCCGTACTAAACAGACTGCCCGCAAGTCCACTGGAGGCAAGGCTCCACGGAAGCAGCTTGCCACCAAGGCAGCTCGCAAGTCCGCCCCAGCCACCGGTGGTGTCAAGAAGCCCCATCGTTACAGGCCCGGAACCGTCGCCCTTCGTGAGATCCGTCGTTACCAGAAGAGCACAGAGCCACTCATCAGGAAAGCGCTGCCTTCCAGCGTGAGATCGCTGCCCAGGATTAAGACCGACCCGCGCCCAGTCGTTCAAGGTCGTCAGGGTTTCGCGGAAGCCTCTGGAGGCCTGCAGGCCTCGAGGACACCAACCGTTATTCATACGGCCAGCAAGCAGCATGAATATGCCTGAGTGACATCTAAGTTAAGGATGCGCATCTGGCTGGTGGAGAGCGTAAGCGGTCTCTTCCTTGGGGAAAAACAAAAAGCACAACAAAACCTACCAGACATCTATAACTCGGCCCTTCTCAGGGCCAAAGAACTGTTCTGAAGATAATTTTCATGACAATCGAAATGGTTGGTGGTCGGAGAGCGTTAATTTCGGTTACCCAAATCGCCTAACGGTAAGTTGGTACCATTCGTGGAGGTACGATTGTATAGTAGGTCATCAATTCGGGAGGTGGGTGGGTGCAACAAACAAGAGCTAGTAACAAATAAATATATAAAGAATAAGTAAGTAAAGAAATAAATAAAATAAAAGAACATACAATAAAATAAAATAAAAATTTTTTTTACATGAAATAGGCATGCTGCAAACAAGAAATGAAGCCCAAACACACTCCATGTATGTCACTTTGCAGTGGGTGTAAAAGTACTCCACGCAGAATTTATTTATTTATTTATTATGTTTCGATTTAGTCCTGTTTCTACGCCAATAGATAATGCAGATTATTATAATTTTATTTTTTTTATTTCCCTCTCAATATATCACTGTCGGTAACTGTCTCTTTAACATGTAACTGTGGCTCCGATGGAGCCGATTAAGTTGTAGTAGTGGGATGGCGTGTTTGTTGTGCACAAGTAACCTCTTACTTGGAAGAGGTGTACTTGGTGACAGCCTTGGTGCCCTCAGACACGGCATGCTTGGCCAGTTCACCGGGCAACAAGAGTCGGACAGCTGTCTGGATTTCCCGACTTGTAATGGTGGAGCGTTTGTTGTAGTGCGCCAGGCGGGAAGCCTCGGCAGCGATGCGCTCGAAGATGTCGTTCACGAAAGAGTTCATGATGGACATAGCTTTGGAGGAGACTCCTGTGTCGGGGTGCATTTGCTTCAGTACCTTGTAGATGTAGATGCTGTAGCTTTCCTTCCTCCTGCGCTTCTTCTTCTTGTCACCCTTGGCAATGGCCTTCTGGGCCTTTCCAGCCTTCTTGGCAGCCTTTCCGGAAGTTTTGGGAGGCATGGCGGCACAGTTACTCGTGGCGCGGAGCGAGAGAATTGAAAACTGGCCCGACTAACTTTTCCTTATATACCGAGCGGGCCGCTCAGGATCAGACTGGCTGTAGCTACGGCTCTCTTACATTGGTTGGGTCCGCGAGACGGCCACCTGGCCTGATCCTGAGCTTGGTATAAAAGACCAAGGTGGCGGGCGGAAATTTAACTCCTATCACGAAAAGCAGCAGCAGCAACATGTCAGGACGCGGCAAGGGAGGCAAGGTGAAGGGCAAGTCAAAGTCCCGTTCTAGCAGGGCCGGACTCCAGTTCCCCGTGGGTAGGATCCACCGTCTCTTGCGTAAAGGCAACTATGCTGAGCGTGTTGGTGCAGGTGCCCCTGTGTACCTTGCAGCCGTCATGGAGTACCTGGCAGCAGAAGTGCTCGAGCTGGCCGGTAACGCCGCCCGCGACAACAAGAAGACCCGCATTATCCCGCGTCATCTTCAGCTTGCCATTCGCAATGACGAGGAGCTGAACAAGCTCCTATCTGGAGTCACCATTGCCCAAGGGGGTGTCCTTCCTACCATCCAAGCTGTGCTCCTCCCCAAGAAGACAGAGAAGAAATAAGAACCCAAGGTTCGTTCACACAAGACAACCTAACCAAACAGGCTCCTTTCGGAGCCACAGGATATCACTTAAAGAGAGAAATATACGACATCAACGTTTTGCAGGATAACACTCTATTTTACGTGTAATTAGCATAGTATTGTGGAAATAGAGTGAAATTGATTTTGAATGGTGTAGATGTGAAGGGCGGTTGTGGGGGCCAGGGGTGGGGGACTTAAACGGGACTTAGAAGGGCGCAAGAAGCAGCAGCAGCAGCAGCAGCAGCCAGGGAGGCGACCTTATTTTCAGTCAGGTTCATACACAAAGAAATACATCAGATTCATTGACAGTACAGTAAACATTTACCAGTGTGGGCTAGCCAATTTGGGATAAAGAGCAAGAATGTAATGTCCTCAATGAAGTAATGACATAGTTCAAGATACAATAAGTGAGGTGGCCTGAAGTCTTTGACAGTGTCCCATTCAATAATATAGTAGTGCTTTAAAGGTGTATCACCAAGTTTACATGCTGAGTGTTCCGGTATGGGTACAGCGTTACTAACTAGCCAGATGTGTCTGTATCCTAACCTAATTCTGGCCACGACTACATCACACAGACAGGCAGGAGCAAGTTGTTTGGACACTCTTCCTAGCCCCCTTGGTCCCTGTTCACCTACCTACTGTAGCAGTAAGTAGGTACCTGTTGTAAATCGAAAGGTTGCCAATTCGTATTCAGGGAAAGTTGTTGGAGCTTCTAAACTTGAACTGACACAATCCGAGGAGTGGTGACCCGAGGATCACAGACACTATCTCTCCCACTACAAATCCCTTCCTAACCTCCTGCTCCTTCCTATGTCCTCCCCAAATTGAACCATGCTATCGCAAAGGTAATAATACAGGTAGAGACAACAACATATTTTCCTATTGTCTTATTATATATTAATAACAGAAACGCTGCCGCCATCCCGGAGGCTTTACATTGTCTCACTGTTCATTCCCTCCACAATTCTTCCTCTTACTTCTTCTTCTTCTTCTTCTTCTTCTTCTTCTTCTTCTTCTTCTTCTTCTTCTTCTTCTTCTTCTTCTTCCATCAATACTTTATTAACGGTGTATGTAAGTTTCACCATGTTTTGCACTACAGCGGTAGAGCAAAGTATATTTTGTTAGCAATAAACCAAAAGCATATTTTATGGCCTAATCATCACTACATAGAACACCACCCATAAAGCATGATACTAGTAGACCACAAAAACTGCTATAAACCCCAAAAGCATATTTTATTGCCTAATCATCACTACATAGAACACCACTCATAAAGCATGATACTATTAGACCACAAACTGCTATAAACCCCAATAATATACTATACTAGTGACTCTAATTGTGTTACCCAATATTATACGAAATAATACTATAAAACATAATAATAAACACACTAATAGTGTATATTAGTTGAATGCACAATCTGATGAGAAGTCAAAAAAAAAAAAAAAAAAAATAGCAACAACCTAGAAAGAGTGTAGAGTATTTTTGTGCAAACTATTATACTAGTAGATGGTCTAAGATAACTGTATGTGAAGGAAAAGGTGTGCTCTCCACTCAAACTTTCTTTTTATGAAATCTCCTACTCCCCAGCTGAGCGGTACGCCTAATGGGAAACAAAACGTGGCACATAACACGCCGCCCGCCAGCTCTGGCTCGGTGAATAGGAATCAGTAATCGGGCGGAGTATAAACAACACCGCCGCCAATGTGCTCCTCCCATCTCTGAGGAAATCTGGCGGGCAACTTAGTATTATATTAGCATGTAATACTAATAACAATAATAATAATAATAATAATAATAATAATAATAATAATAATAATAATAATAACATTAATAATAATAATATTAATAATAATAACATGCAATTTCATTTTATAACACATACTAACAAAATAGTGTATAGCCTACTATACTTAACTATAATAGGTTAGGTTGCGTAGGAGGATCTAAAAAGTACAGTAGTATACACACACACACACACACACACACACACACACACACACACACACACACATACATATAGACAACAAACTAAATTAGAAACCACACGTCAGTGAAGTTATCAAATCCTCCAGTTTCCGTCTCCACCTCCCACGCCGACTCAAGTCCCTCGGTGGTCCTGCACACGAGCTCCTCAGTGTTTACACAACATTCATACTTCCCAAGCTCACCTATGCCTCCTCCACCTGGTCTTCCTCCCTAAATGCCACACAACGTAAACACCTCGAAAAAGTGCAAAAGAGGCCATGCAAGATTATTCTCTACCCTTCCTACTCCACATATCAAGAAGCGCTCAACACACTGACCCTTTAGACTCTCACTGACCATCACCACGACCTCATCTGCAAATTTGGTAAGAAGCTTCTACACCATCCCCGACACCGGCTCCTACTACCACCTGAGATCCCTAGTCCGAGAATTGCTCTTCGACACCACAACCGCATCCAGCCCAGCCCAGCCCATACGTGCACGAACTGATCGCTATAAGAACAGCCCAGTCCCAACCATTGTAAAAAATATCGATAACTTGTAATAAATCAGTGTACTCACTCCCAGTAAACACTACTCCTTGCACTGTCACTATGTTGAAATGAACTGTAGTTTGAGCTTTTCCCCAGCTAGTTATTATATGTCTTATTTGTGTCACTCATGTTACTTGTATATTATTTGTAATTCGTAACCCATTCCCCAAATATGTAACTGTATATTTTCAGTCTTCTGGCTGCCAAGCTCTTTCAATAAACCGTTAATTATTATTATTATTATTATTATTATTTATATGTTGGCCCATACCAACTCACTCCCCTGAACCCTCCTCCCCAGCGGACTATCAACAAGTTCTTGCCATAAGGTACTATCTCATTTGGCCAATGAATGGAACCAGTGATGAATAGTGGTGAACAGTGCTTAACTCAGTGAAAAACAACTCGGCAGTTGAGTCTTACCCAAGCTAGCTAACCACCTTCACACAGTGAGGTCCCAGGTACCCAGTTATACTTCCCCTGAGACTCCACGATAGAGAGGCCTGGGACCACACCTCACCCACTTGAATGAGTGAGTCATGTCGACCACGTGGTGTCCCCAAGATGCTACGACAACACGTAGTGAATGTTTTGCTACAGCATCATCATGTGAATTTCCTCATAACACCATCTGTGAGGTAACTGCTACATCATCAGGCCCCTCATAACGCCATCTGTGAGGGAGTTACTACACTACGTGTCTGGTGTTCAAAATCTCACCTTACATGATCTACGCGTGCAAACATTAATCTGTATGTTCACTGTGTGCTCCTTCACCTTTCTCTAATGAGGGCTTTTGTTAAACCACCAATTTATGATGTACTAAGTCATTTGTGTCCAATGTATACTTTCGAAAAGCCCTTGTTTGGGGAAGGTAGGAGAGAGTAGTCGTCATTATTGTCCAAGCCACATTATTTATTTCTATATATAAGTAATGCAGGCTGGTTTTTAAATACCTCAATCCACTAACGGTGCTGTTTGTATATTAAGAAATACCGAAGCCATACAGTACAACACCAGCGAATATGAAGTATCACTGTAACCGGCAACTGTTACTCACTCATACCTACATACATATAGAGAGTCTTTACAGAATGATAGCAGACACGAGGAAGACGAACAACAAGAGGAGAAGAGTTAGAAGAAAATCAACTTCAAGCTAAGAAGAAGAATACCAAGACATTTCCTCCAAACAAGAAAACAACACACACAATCAAGCCGACCAAACACTGAGAAAACATGGCGGAACCCAACATGCACCGGACGCTTGACCTGACTCTATCCTGCCGCATCCAGGCGAGTTGCTGCTTAAAGTCCCTCACGCAAGCGCTGTTTAGCCACTGCACCTATTCTATCCTCCTAAAATTCACTTCAATCCCCCCCTGCCACTAGCATGTTATGTATGTATGTATGTATGTATGTATGTATGTATGTATGTATGTATGAATGAATGATAACTGCAACTTTGTGTATTAAAACTCATTACTCTTACTGAAGTAATATAGTGCGTGGTTATGTTATGTCATGTTAGGATAGATTATAAACTACATTGGGTTACATTTCGTGAGGTTCGGTGACGCTACAGGAAGTTAGGTGAGGTACCTGGAGGTTAGGTGAATGTTGACTGACTGACTGACTGACTGACAATTATTAGGAAGTGGTTCCAACACGTTCACACACAACCTATACTCATACCACAAGTCCAGAATTAGAGAGGATCATGTGATTGGATATATTTTCAACGATTTACTCAGTGTCTAACCAACTCTTTAGCGATTTAAATGTGGACCTAAAATTAGGTCCGTATATTTGTTTGTCGTGGTGGTGGTGGTGGTGTGCGCCCGTCCATCAGGTTGATTAACCACCAAAACCATAAAGGGTGTGGCCCTGCTGTTTCAGGGCATACACCACATCCATGGCGGTGACGGTCTTCCTTTTTGCGTGCTCGGTGTAGGTGACGGCGTCACGGATGACGTTCTCCAGAAACACCTTGAGGACGCCGCGGGTCTCCTCGTAGATGAGGCCGGATATACGTTTAACACCTCCACGCCGAGCTAGACGACGAATGGCGGGCTTGGTGATACCCTGGATGTTGTCACGAAGCACCTTACGATGCCGCTTGGCGCCACCCTTTCCAAGTCCCTTGCCTCCTTTGCCTCGTCCAGTCATGTTGTTGTGGTTGCTACTACAGGTGGTCCTGGTGTGGCTTCGCCCACGGTTTGGTGGGAGTAGGTGGCGTGCTGTGGACGCAGCGGTAGTATCGTTCATCCAAGGCCGTCCCTCCCTCTTGGAGGTGGGGCGTAGCTTGCGGATGACGCATGCGGCACTCGTGGCTAATGAGGTGGCCACTGAGGTGGAGAATGTCTGTATATAAGCCCGCCCGCCTGCCGGGCCGCCCGTATTGACTATTTCGTCGTCGAGATGGCCCGTACTAAACAGACTGCCCGCAAGTCCACTGGAGGCAAGGCTCCACGGAAGCAGCTTGCCACCAAGGCAGCTCGCAAGTCCGCCCCAGCCACCGGTGGTGTCAAGAGGCCCCATCGTTACAGGCCCGGAACCGTCGCCCTTCGTGAGATCCGTCGTTACCAGAAGAGCACAGAGCTACTCATCAGGAAGCTGCCCTTCCAGCGCCTGGTGCGTGAGATCGCCCAGGATTTCAAGACTGACCTGCGCTTCCAGTCGTCTGCCGTCATGGCTCTGCAGGAAGCCTCTGAGGCTTACCTGGTGGGTCTTTTCGAGGACACCAACCTGTGTGCCATTCACGCCAAGCGCGTTACCATCATGCCCAAGGACATCCAGCTGGCCCGGCGCATCCGCGGAGAGCGTGCTTAAGTCCTCTTCCTTGGGGAAAAAGAAAAAGCACAACAAAACCTACCAGACATCTATAACTCGGCCCTTCTCAGGGCCAAAGGACTGTTCTGAAGATAATTGTCATGACAATCGAAATGGTTGGTGGTAGGAGAGCGTTAATTTCGGTTACCCAAATCGCCTAACGGTAAGTTGGTAACATTCGTGCAGGCACGAATGTATAGTAGGTCATCAATTCGGGAGGTGGGTGGGTGCAACAAACAAGAGCTAGTAACAAATAAATATATAAAGAATAAGTAAGTAAATAAATAAATAAAATAAAAGAAAATACAATAAAATACAATAAAATAAAATAAATTGTTTACATGAAATAGGCGTGCTGCAAACATGAAATGAAGCCCAAACACACTCCATGTATGTCACTTTGCAGTGGGTGTAAAAGTACTCCACGCAGAATTTATTTATTTATTTATTATGTTTCGATTTAGTCCGGTTTCTACGCCAATAGAGAATGCAGATTATTATAATTTTTTTTTTTTTTTATTTCCCTCTCAATATATCACTGTCGGTAACTGTCTCTTTAACATGTAACTGTGGCTCCGATGGAGCTGATTAAGTTGTAGTAGTGGGATGGCGTGTTTGTTGTGCACAAGTAACCTCTTACTTGGAAGAGGTGTACTTGGTGACAGCCTTGGTGCCCTCAGACACGGCATGCTTGGCCAGTTCACCGGGCAGCAAGAGTCGGACAGCTGTCTGGATTTCCCGACTTGTAATGGTGGAGCGTTTGTTGTAGTGCGCCAGGCGGGAAGCCTCGGCAGCGATGCGCTCGAAGATGTCGTTCACGAAAGAGTTCATGATGGACATAGCTTTTGAGGAGACTCCTGTGTCGGGGTGCACTTGCTTCAGTACCTTGTAGATGTAGATGCTGTAGCTTTCCTTCCTCCTGCGCTTCTTCTTCTTGTCACCCTTGGCAATGGCCTTCTGGGCCTTTCCAGCCTTCTTGGCAGCCTTTCCGGAAGTTTTGGGAGGCATGGCGGCACAGTTACTCGTGGCGCGGAGCGAGAGAATTGAAAACTGGCCCGACTAACTTTTCCTTATATACCGAGCGGGCCGCTCAGGATCAGACTGGCTGCAGCTACGGCTCTCTTACATTGGTTGGGTCCGTGAGACGGCCACCTGGCCTGATCCTGAGCTTGGTATAAAAGACCAAGGTGGCCCGAGGAAATTTAACTCCTATCACGAAAAGCAGCAGCAGCAACATGTCAGGACGCGGCAAGGGAGGCAAGGTGAAGGGCAAGTCAAAGTCCCGTTCTAGCAGGGCCGGACTCCAGTTCCCCGTGGGTAGGATCCACCGTCTCTTGCGTAAAGGCAACTATGCTGAGCGTGTTGGTGCAGGTGCCCCTGTGTACCTTGCAGCCGTCATGGAGTACCTGGCAGCAGAAGTGCTCGAGCTGGCCGGTAACGCCGCCCGCGCCAACAAGAAGACCCGCATTATCCCGCGTCATCTTCAGCTTGCCATTCGCAATGACGAGGAGCTGAACAAGCTCCTGTCTGGAGTCACCATTGCCCAAGGGGGTGTCCTTCCTAACATCCAAGCTGTGCTCCTCCCCAAGAAGACAGAGAAGAAATAAGAACCCAAGGTTCGTTCACACAAGACAACCTAACCAAACAGGCTCCTTTCGGAGCCACAGGATATCACTTAAAGAGAGAAATATACGACATCAACGTTTTGCAGGATAACACTCTATTTTACGTGTAATTAGCATAGTATTGTGGAAATAGAGTGAAATTGATTTAGAATGGTGTAGATGTGAAGGGCGGTTGTGGGGGCCTGGGGTGGGGGACTTAAACGGGACTTAGAAGGGCGCAGAAGCAGCTTTAGCAGCAGCAGCAGCAAGGGAGGCGACCTTATTTTCAGTCAGGTTCATACACAAAGAAATACATCAGATTCATTGACAGTACAGTACACATTTACCAGTGTGGGCTAGCCAATTTGGGATAAAGAGCAAGAATGTAATGTCCTCAATGAAGTAATGACATAGTTCAAGATACAATAAGTGAGGTGGCCTGAAGTCTTGGACAGTGTCACATTCAATAATATAGTGCTTTAAAGGTGTATCACAAAGTTTACATGCTGAGTGTTCCGGTATGGGTACAGCGTTACTAACTTGCCAGATGTGTCTGTATCCTAACCTAATTGTGGCCACGACTACATCACACAGGCAGGCAGGAGCAAGTTGTTTGGACACTATTCCTAGCCCCCTTGGTCCCTGTTCACCTACTGTAGCAGTAAGTAGGTACCTGTTGTAAATCGAAAGGTTGCGAATTCGTATTCAGGAAAGTTGTTGGAGCTTCTAAACTTGAACTGACACAATCCGAGGAGTGGTGACCCGAGGATCACAGACACTATCTCTCCCTTCCTAACCTCCTGCTCCTTCCTCTGTCCTCCCCAAATTGAACCATGCTATCGCAAAGGTAATAATACAGGTAGAGACAACAACATATTTTCCTATTGTCTTATTATATATTAATAACAGAAACGCTGCCGCCATCCCGGAGGCTTTACATTGTCTCACTGTTCATTCCCTCCACACTTCTTCCTCGTACTTCTTCTTCTTCTTCTTCTTCTTCTTCTTCTTCTTCTTCTTCTTCTTCTTCTTCTTCTTCTTCTTCTTCCATCAATACTTTATTAACGGTGTATGTAAGTTTCACCATGTTTTGCACTACAGCGGTAGAGCAAAGTATATTTTGTTAGCAATAAACCAAAAGCATATTTTATGGCCTAATCATCACTACATAGAACACCACCCATAAAGCATGATACTAGTAGACCACAAAAACTGCTATAAACACCCAAAGCATATTTTATTGCCTAATCATCACTACATAGAACACCACTCATAAAGCATGATACTATTAGACCACAAACTGCTATAAACCCCAATAATATACTATACTAGTGACTATAATTGTGTTACCCAATATTATACGAAATAATACTATAAAACATAATAATAAACACACTAATAGTGTATATTAGTTGAATGCACAATCTGATGAGAAGTCAAAAAAAAAAAAAAAAAAATAGCAACAACCTAGAAAGAGTGTAGAGTATTTTTGTGCAAACTATTATACTAGTAGATGGTCTAAGATAACTGTATGTGAAGGAAAAGGTGTGCTCTCCACTCAAACTTTCTTTTTATGAAATCTCCTACTCCCCAGCTGAGCGGTACGCCCAATGGGAAACAAAACGTGGCACATAACACGCCGCCCGCCAGCTCTGGCTCGGTGAATAGGAATCAGTAATCGGGCGGAGTATAAACAACACCGCCGCCAATGTGCTCCTCCCATCTCTGAGGAAATCTGGCGGGCAACTTAGTATTATATTAGCATGTAATAATAATAACAATAATAATAATAATAATACTACTACTACTAATAATAATAATAATAATAATAATAATAATATTAATAATAATAATATTAATAATAATAACATGCAATTTCATTTTATAACACATACTAACAAAATAGTGTATAGCCTACTATACTTAACTATAATAGGTTAGGTTGCGTAGGAGGATCTAAAAAGTACAGTAGTATACACACACACACACACACACACACACACACACACACACACACACACACATACATATAGACAACAAACTAAATTAGAAACCACACGTCAGTGAAGTTATCAAATCCTCCAGTTTCCGTCTCCACCTCCTACGCCGACTCAAGTCCCTCGGTGGTCCTGCACACGAGCTCCTCAGTGTTTACACAACATTCATACTTCCCAAGCTCACCTATGCCTCCTCCACCTGGTCTTCCTCCCTAAATGCCACACAACGTAAACACCTCGAAAAAGTGCAAAAGAGGCCATGCAAGATTATTCTCTACCCTTCCTACTCCACATATCAAGAAGCGCTCAACACACTGACCCTTTAGACTCTCACTGACCATCACCACGACCTCATCTGCAAATTTGGTAAGAAGCTTCTACACCATCCCCGACACCGGCTCCTACTACCACCTGAGATCCCTAGTCCGAGAATTGCTCTTCGACACCACAACCGCATCCAGCCCAGCCCATACGTGCACGAACTGATCGCTATAAGAACAGCCCAGTCCCAACCATTGTAAAAATTATCGATAACTTGTAATAAATCAGTGTACTCACTCCCAGTAAACACTACTCCTTGCACTGTCACTATGTTGAAATGAACTGTAGTTTGAGCTTTTCCCCAGCTAGTTATTATATGTCTTATTTGTGTCACTCATGTTACTTGTATATTATTTGTAATTCGTAACCCATTCCCCAAATATGTAACTGTATATTTTCAGTCTTCTGGCTGCCAAGCTCTTTCAATAAACCGTTAATTATTATTATTATTATTATTATTTATATGTTGGCCCATACCAACTCACTCCCCTGAACCCTCCTCCCCAGCGGACTATCAACAAGTTCTTGCCATAAGGTACTATCTCATTTGGCCAAGGAATGGAACCAGTGATGAATAGTGGTGAACAGTGCTTAACTCAGTGAAAAACAACTCGGCAGTTGAGTCTTACCCAAGCTAGCTAACCACCTTCACACAGTGAGGTCCCAGGTACCCAGTTATACTTCCCCTGAGACTCCACGATAGAGAGGCCTGGGACCACACCTCACCCACTTGAATGAGTGAGTCATGTCGACCACGTGGTGTCCCCAAGATGCTACGACAACACGTAGTGAATGTTTTGCTACAGCATCATCATGTGAATTTCCTCATAACACCATCTGTGAGGTAACTGCTACATCATCAGGCCCCTCATAACGCCATCTGTGAGGGAGTTACTACACTACGTGTCTGGTGTTCAACATCTCACCTTACATGATCTACGCGTGCAAACATTAATCTGTATGTTCACTGTGTGCTCCTTCACCTTTCTCTAATGAGGGCTTTTGTTAAACCACCAATTTATGATGTACTAAGTCATTTGTGTCCAATGTATACTTTCGAAAAGCCCTTGTTTGGGGAAGGTAGGAGAGAGTAGTCGTCATTATTGTCCAAGCCACATTATTTATTTCTATATATAAGTAATGCAGGCTGGTTTTTAAATACCTCAATCCCCTAACGGTGCCGTTTGTATATTAAGCAATACCGAAGCCATACAGTACAACACCAGCGAATATGAAGTATCACTGTAACCGGCAACTGTTACTCACTCATACCTACATACATATAGAGAGTCTTTACAGAATGATAGCAGACACGAGGAAGACGAACAACAAGAGGAGAAGAGTTAGAAGAAAATCAACTTCAAGCTAAGAAGAAGAATACCAAGACATTTCCTCCAAACAAGAAAACAACACACACAATCAAGCCGACCAAACACTGAGAAACCATGGCGGAACCCAACATGCACCGGACGCTTGACCTGACTCTATCCTGCCGCATCCAGGCGAGTTGCTGCTTAAAGTCCCTCACGCAAGCGCTGTTTAGCCACTGCACCTATTCTATCCTCCTAAAATTCACTTCAATCCCCCCCTGCCACTAGCATGTTATGTATGTATGTATGTATGTATGTATGTATGTATGTATGTATGTATGAATGAATGATAACTGCAACTTTGTGTATTAAAACTCATTACTCTTACCGAAGTAATATAGTGCGTGGTTATGTTATGTCATGTTAGGATAGATTATAAACTACATTGGGTTACATTTCGTGAGGTTCGGTGACGCTACAGGAAGTTAGGTGAGGTACCTGGAGGTTAGGTGAATGTTGACTGACTGACTGACTGACAATTATTAGGAAGTGGTTCCAACACGTTCACACACAACCTATACTCATACCACAAGTCCAGAATTAGAGAGGATCATGTTATTGGATATATTTTCAACGATTTACTCAGTGTCTAACCAACTCTTTAGCGATTTAAATGTGGACCTAAAATTAGGTCCGTATATTTGTTTGTCGTGGTGGTGGTGGTGGTGTGCGCCCGTCCATCAGGTTGATTAACCACCAAAACCATAAAGGGTGCGGCCCTGCCGTTTCAGGGCATACACCACATCCATGGCGGTGACGGTCTTCCTTTTTGCGTGCTCGGTGTAGGTGACGGCGTCACGGATGACGTTCTCCAGAAACATCTTGAGGACGCCGCGGGTCTCCTCGTAGATGAGGCCGGATATACGTTTAACACCTCCACGCCGAGCTAGACGACGAATGGCGGGCTTGGTGATACCCTGGATGTTGTCACGAAGCACCTTACGATGACGCTTGGCGCCACCCTTTCCAAGTCCCTTGCCTCCTTTGCCTCGTCCAGTCATGTTGTTGTGGTTGCTACTACAGGTGGTCCTGGTGTGGCTTCGCCGAATCGATCGAAAAATGCTAGTGACAGGGGGGAAGGAGGTTCAGGAGAAGAATAAAGGGAGGATTGAAGTGAATTTTAGGAGGAGAGAACAGATGCAGTGGCTAAACACCGCTTGCGTGAGGGATTATAAGATGGGGGCAGCAGCAACAACCCGGCTGGACGCGGCAGGGAGGCGACAAGACAAGGCCAGGCTAGCGTCAGGTCAAGCGTCAGGTCAAGCGTCAGGTCAGGCGTCAGGTGCGTGTTGGGTTGGGCAATGGATGTTCAGTGCTTGGTCGGCTTGATTGTGTTTTGGTTTCTTGTGTGGAGGGGATGTCTTGGTCTTCTTAGCTTGATGTCGATTTTCTTCTCTCTCTCCTTCTCTTCTTGCTCTCTTGAATTGTCCATTCGTTTGTGTTTGGGTCTTCTTGTTCGTCTTCCTCGTATTTTAAGTCCTCATAGGTGTGGAAGAATTCAGAGAGGGAGAGGTTGACCACGTGGGCTTCAGCACCACTGGCCGCGTGGGCTTCAGCACCACGGGCCACGTGGTGTTCTTGGTTCTGTGTGGTGGGCTGCTTCTGTTGAGTTTTCTTTTCTTGGTTTTTCTTTACTGCTGGTTTTTTCTTTTCTTGGGAGCGTACAGCAAGGAGGGCCTCTTTGTAGCTCAGTTTTTTCTCAAGACGAGCCTTGGCTACCCTGCATTCCTCCTTCCATCTGGGGCAGGTCCGGTCGGCGGAGGAGTGTGGGCCACCACAGGCAACGCATTTTTTCTCTGTGTTGGGGCAGGCCGTGTAGCGGTGTCCAGGGCTGCCACACATGGAGCAGGTGTCTTCCTGCGCCTCACACTTGTTTACAGTGTGTCCATAGTGCTGGCATTTGTAACACCGTTTCGGTCTGCAGTAGGGCTTGACTGGCATAGTTACCCACGCCAGTTGAGCTTCCTTGGGTAGGGTGGAGTGGTGTCCGATGAGGGCAGTGGTGTCGGACAGCTTCTTCACAACTTGGAGCTGCTGCTCCTTGAGGAGCTCACTCAGCTCTGCTTTGTCCATGTGGGCAATTTCGGCGTGGGAGATTACACCCAGCTTCAAGTTGTCCCACATGAAGGCAAACATTTTAAAAGGAATGCCGTTGATGTCTTGGATCTCCGCGAGTTGAGCGAGCATGCCCTTCTCGGCGAAGGTGATCTTGATGTCACCATGGAGCTTTAGACGCTCCACCTTGGTGACCCCCACGATCCCATTAGCTTCGAAAAACTTCTGGAGAACTAGGCCCACGGTTTGGTGGGAGTAGGTGGCGTGCTGTGGACGCAGCGGTAGTATCGTTCATCCAAGGCCGTCCCTCCCTCTTGGAGGTGGGGCGTAGCTTGCGGATGACGCATGCGGCACTCGTGGCCAATGAGGTGGCCACTGAGGTGGAGAATGTCTGTATATAAGCCCGCCCGCCTGCCGGGCCGCCCGTATTGACTATTTCGTCGTCGAGATGGCCCGTACTAAACAGACTGCCCGCAAGTCCACTGGAGGCAAGGCTCCACGGAAGCAGCTTGCCACCAAGGCAGCTCGCAAGTCCGCCCCAGCCACCGGTGGTGTCAAGAAGCCCCATCGTTACAGGCCCGGAACCGTCGCCCTTCGTGAGATCCGTCGTTACCAGAAGAGCACAGAGCTACTCATCAGGAAGCTGCCCTTCCAGCGCCTGGTGCGGGAGATCGCCCAGGATTTCAAGACTGACCTGCGCTTCCAGTCGTCTGCCGTCATGGCTCTGCAGGAAGCCTCTGAGGCTTACCTGGTGGGTCTTTTCGAGGACACCAACCTGTGTGCCATTCACGCCAAGCGCGTTACCATCATGCCCAAGGACATCCAGCTGGCCCGGCGCATCCGCGGAGAGCGTGCTTAAGTCCTCTTCCTTGGGGAAAAAGAAAAAGCACAACAAAACCTACCAGACATCTATAACTCGGCCCTTCTCAGGGCCAAAGAACTGTTCTGAAGATAATTGTCATGACAATCGAAATGGTTGGTGGTAGGAGAGCGTTAATTTCGGTTACCCAAATCGCCTAACGGTAAGTTGGTAACATTCGTGCAGGCACGAATGTATAGTAGGTCATCAATTCGGGAGGTGGGTGGGTGCAACAAACAAGAGCTAGTAACAAATAAATATATAAAGAATAAGTAAGTAAATAAATAAATAAAATAAAAGAAAATACAATAAAATACAATAAAATAAAATAAATTGTTTACATGAAATAGGCGTGCTGCAAACATGAAATGAAGCCCAAACACACTCCATGTATGTCACTTTGCAGTGGGTGTAAAAGTACTCCACGCAGAATTTATTTATTTATTTATTATGTTTCGATTTAGTCCGGTTTCTACGCCAATAGAGAATGCAGATTATTATAATTTTTTTTTTTTTTTATTTCCCTCTCAATATATCACTGTCGGTAACTGTCTCTTTAACATGTAACTGTGGCTCCGATGGAGCCGATTAAGTTGTAGTAGTGGGATGGCGTGTTTGTTGTGCACAAGTAACCTCTTACTTGGAAGAGGTGTACTTGGTGACAGCCTTGGTGCCCTCAGACACGGCATGCTTGGCCAGTTCACCGGGCAGCAAGAGTCGGACAGCTGTCTGGATTTCCTGACTTGTAATGGTGGAGCGTTTGTTGTAGTGCGCCAGGCGGGAAGCCTCGGCAGCGATGCGCTCGAAGATGTCGTTCACGAAAGAGTTCATGATGGACATAGCTTTGGAGGAGACTCCTGTGTCGGGGTGCACTTGCTTCAGTACCTTGTAGATGTAGATGCTGTAGCTTTCCTTCCTCCTGCGCTTCTTCTTCTTGTCACCCTTGGCAATGGCCTTCTGGGCCTTTCCAGCCTTCTTGGCAGCCTTTCCGGAAGTTTTGGGAGGCATGGCGGCACAGCTACTCGTGGCGCGGAGCGAGAGAATTGAAAACTGGCCCGACTAACTTTTCCTTATATACCGAGCGGGCCGCTCAGGATCAGACTGGCTGCAGCTACGGCTCTCTTACATTGGTTGGGTCCGCGAGACGGCCACCTGGCCTGATCCTGAGCTTGGTATAAAAGACCAAGGTGGCCCGAGGAAATTTAACTCCTATCACGAAAAGCAGCAGCAGCAACATGTCAGGACGCGGCAAGGGAGGCAAGGTGAAGGGCAAGTCAAAGTCCCGTTCTAGCAGGGCCGGACTCCAGTTCCCCGTGGGTAGGATCCACCGTCTCTTGCGTAAAGGCAACTATGCTGAGCGTGTTGGTGCAGGTGCCCCTGTGTACCTTGCAGCCGTCATGGAGTACCTGGTAGCAGAAGTGCTCGAGCTGGCCGGTAACGCCGCCCGCGACAACAAGAAGACCCGCATTATCCCGCGTCATCTTCAGCTTGCCATTCGCAATGACGAGGAGCTGAACAAGCTCCTGTCTGGAGTCACCATTGCCCAAGGGGGTGTCCTTCCTAACATCCAAGCTGTGCTCCTCCCCAAGAAGACAGAGAAGAAATAAGAACCCAAGGTTCGTTCACACAAGACAACCTAACCAAACAGGCTCCTTTCGGAGCCACAGGATACCACTTAAAGAGAGAAATATACGACATCAACGTTTTGCAGGATAACACTCTGTGCAAATTGAGTGTAAATGTTTTTGAATGGTGTAGATGTGAAGGGGTACTGCGGGGGCCTGGGGTGGGGGACTTAAACGGGACTTAGAAGGGCGCAGAAGCAGCAGCAGCAAGGGAGGCGACCTTATTTTCACTCTGGTTCATTGACAGTACACATTTACCAGCAGCATACATTGGAGTCATATTGTAATTGTAGACTAATCAGTGTGGGCTAGCTAGCCAATTTGGGATAAACAGCAAGAATGTAATGTCCTCAATGAAGTAATGACATAGTTCAAGATACAATAAGTGAGGTGGCCTGAAGTCTTTGACAGTGTCACATTCAATAATATAGTGCTTTAAAGGTGTATCACAAAGTTTACATGCTGAGTGTTCCGGTATGGGTACAGCGTTACTAACTAGCCAGATGTGTCTGTATCCTAACCTAATTCTGGCCACGACTACATCACACAGGCAGGCAGGAGCAAGTTGTTTGGACACTCTTCCTAGCCCCCTTGGTCCCTGTTCACCTACCTACTGTAGCAGTAAGTAGGTACCTGTTGTAAATCGAAAGGTTGCCAATTCGTATTCAGGGAAAGTTGTTGGAGCTTCTAAACTTGAACTGACACAATCCGAGGAGTGGTGACCTGAGGATCACAGACACTATCTCTCCCACTACAAATCCCTTCCTAACCTCCTGCTCCTTCCTAACCTCCTGCTCCTTCCTATGTCCTCCCAAAATTGAACCATGCTATCGCAAAGGTAATAATACAGGTAGAGACAACAACATATTTTCCTATTGTCTTATTATATATTAATAACAGAAACGCTGCCGCCATCCCGGAGGCTTTACATTGTCTCACTGTTCATTCCCTCCACAATTCTTCCTCTTACTTCTTCTTCTTCTTCTTCTTCTTCTTCTTCTTCTTCTTCTTCTTCTTCTTCTTCTTCCATCAATACTTTATTAACGGTGTATGTAAGTTTCACCCTGTTTTGCACTACAGCTGTAGAGCAAAGTATATTTTGTTAGCAATAAACCAAAAGCATATTTTATGGCCTAATCATCACTACATAGAACACCACCCATAAAGCATGATACTAGTAGACCACAAAAACTGCTATAAACACCCAAAGCATATTTTATTGCCTAATCATCACTACATAGAACACCACTCATAAAGCATGATACTATTAGACCACAAACTGCTATAAACCCCAATAATAAACTATACTAGTGACTATAATTGTGTTACCCAATATTATACGAAATAATACTATAAAACATAATAATAAACACACTAATAGTGTATATTAGTGACTATAATTGTGTTACCCAATATTATAAGAAATAATACTATAAAACATAATAATAAACACACTAATAGTGTATATTAGTTGAATGCACAATCTGATGAGAAGTCAAAAAAAAAAAAAACAACATAACAATAACCTAGAAAGAGTGTAGAGTATTTTTGTGCAAACTATTATACTAGTAGATGGTCTAAGATAACTGTATGTGAAGGAAAAGGTGTGCTCTCCACTCAAACTTTCTTTTTATGAAATCTCCTACTCCCCAGCTGAGCGGTACGCCCAATGGGAAACAAAACGCGGCACATAACACGCCGCCCGCCAGCTCTGGCTCGGTGAATAGGAATCAGTAATCGGGCGGAGTATAAACAACACCGCCGCCAATGTGCTCCTCCCATCTCTGAGGAAATCTGGCGGGCAACTTAGTATTATATTAGCATGTAATAATAATAACAATAATAATAATAATAATAATACTACTAATAATAATAATAATAATAATAATATTAATAATAATAATATTAATAATAATAACATGCAATTTCATTTTATAACACATACTAACAAAATAGTGTATAGCCTACTATACTTAACTATAATAGGTTAGGTTGCGTAGGAGGATCTAAAAAGTACAGTAGTATATACACACACACACACACACACACACACACACACACATACATATAGACAACAAACTAAATTAGAAACCACACGTCAGTGAAGTTATCAAATCCTCCAGTTTCTGTCTCCACCTCCTACGCCGACTCAAGTCCCTCGGTGTTCCTGCACACGAGCTCCTCAGTGTTTACATAACATTCATACTTCCCAAGCTCACCTATGCCTCCTCCACCTGGTCTTCCTCCCTAAATGCCACACAACGTAAACACCTAGAAAAAGTGCAAAAGAGGCCATGCAAGATTATTCTCTCCCCTTCCTACTCCACATATCAAGAAGCGCTCAACACACTGACCGACCCTTTAGACTCTCACTGACCATCACCACGACCTCATCTGCCAATTTGGTAAGAAGCTTCTACACCGGCTCCTACTACCATCTGAGATCCCTAGTCCGAGAATTGCTCTTCGACACCACAACCGCATCCAGCCCATACGTGCACGAACTGATCTCTATAAGAACAGCCCAGTCCCAACCATTGTAAAAATTATCGATAACTTGTAATAAATCAGTGTACTCACTCCCAGTAAACACTACTCCTTGCACTGTCACTATGTTGAAATGAACTGTAGTTTGAGCTTTTCCCCAGCTAGTTATTATATGTCTTATTTGTGTCACTCATGTTATTTGTATATTATTTGTAATTCGTAACCCATTCCCCAAATATGTAACTGTATATTTTCAGCCTTCTGGCTGCCAAGCACTTTCAATAAACCGTTAATTATTATTATTATTATTATTTATATGTTGGCCGATACCAACTCACTCCCCTGAACCCTCCTCCCCACCGGACTATCAACAAGTTCTTGCCATAAGGTACTATCTCATTTGGCAAAGGAATGGAACCAGTGATGAATAGTGGTGAACAGTGCTTAACTCAGTGAAAAACAACTCGGCAGTTGAGTCTTACCCAAGCTAGCTACCCACCTTCACACAGTGAGGTCCCAGGTACCCAGTCATACTTCCCCTGAGACTCCACGATAGAGAGGCCTGGGACCACACCTCACCCACTTGAATGAGTGAGTCATGTCGACCACGTGGTGTCCCCAAGATGCTACGACACCACGTAGTGAATGTTTTGCTAGAGCATCATCATGTGAAGTTCCTCATAACACCATCTGTGAGGTAACTGCTACATCATCAGGCCCCTCATAACGCCATCTGTGAGGGAGTTACTACACTACGTGTCTGGTGTTCAACACCTCACCTTACATGATCTACGCGTGCAAACATTAATCTGTATGTTCACTGTGTGCTCACCTTTCTCTAATGAGGGCTTTTGAGGGCTTTTGTTAAACCACCAATGTATGATGTACTAAGTCATTTGTGTCCAATGTATACTTTCGAAAAGCCCTTGTTTGGGGAAGGTAGGAGAGAGTAGTCGTCATTATTGTCCAAGCCACATTATTTATGTCTATATATAAGTAATGTAGGCTGGTTTTTAAATACCTCAATCCCCTAACGGTGCCGTTTGTATATTAAGAAATACCGAAGCCATACAGTACAACACCAGCGAATATGAAGTATCACTGTAACCGGCAACTGTTACTCACTCATACCTACATACATATATAGAGTCTTTACAGAATGATAGCAGCCACGAGGAAGACGAACAACAAGAGGAGAAGAGTTAGAAGAAAATCAACTTCAAGCTAAGAAGAAGAATACCAAGACATTTCCTCCAAACAACAAAACAACACACACAATCAAGCCGACCAAACACTGAGAAACCATGGCGGAACCCAACATGCACCGGACGCTTGACCTGACTCTATCCTGCCGCATCCAGGCGAGTTGCTGCTTAAAGTCCCTCACGCAAGCACTGTTTAGCCACTGCACCTATTCTCTCCTCCTAAAATTCACTTCAATCCCCCCTGCCACTAGCATGTTATGTATGTATGTATGTATGTATGTATGCATGAATGATAACTGCAACTTTGCGTATTAAAACTCATTACTCTTACCGAAGTAATATAGTGCGTGGTTATGTTATGTCATGTTAGGATAGATTATAAACTACATTGGGTTACATTTCGTGAGGTTCGGTGACGCTACAGGAAGTTAGGTGAGGTACCTGGAGGTTAGGTGAATGTTGACTGACTGACTGACTGACTGCCTGCCAATTACTAGGAAGTGGTTCCAACACGTTCACGCACAACCTATACTCATACCACAAGTCCAGAATTAGAGAGGATCATGTTATTGGATATATTTTCAACGATTTACTCAGTGTCTAACCAACTCTTTAGCGATTTAAATGTGGACCTAAAATTAGGTCCGTATATTTGTTTGTCGTGGTGGTGGTGGTGGTGGTGGTGTGCGCCCGTCCATCAGGTTGATTAACCACCAAAACCATAAAGGGTGCGGCCCTGCCGTTTCAGGGCATAAACCACATCCATGGCGGTGACGGTCTTCCTTTTTGCGTGCTCGGTGTAGGTGACGGCGTCACGGATGACGTTCTCCAGAAACACCTTGAGGACGCCGCAGGTCTCCTCGTAGATGAGGCCGGATATACGTTTAACACCTCCACGCCGAGCTAGACGACGAATGGCGGGCTTGGTGATACCCTGGATGTTGTCACGAAGCACCTTACGATGACGCTTGGCGCCACCCTTTCCAAGTCCCTTGCCTCCTTTGCCTCGTCCAGTCATGTTGTTGTGGTTGCTACTACAGGTGGTCCTGGTGTGGCTTCGCCCACGGTTTGGTGGGAGTAGGTGGCGTGCTGTGGACGCAGCGGTAGTATCGTTCATCCAAGGCCGTCCCTCCCTCTTGGAGGTGGGGCGTAGCTTGCGGATGACGCATGCGGCACTCGTGGCCAATGAGGTGGCCACTGAGGTGGAGAATGTCTGTATATAAGCCCGCCCGACTGCCGGGCCGCCCGTATTGACTATTTCGTCGTCGAGATGGCCCGTACTAAACAGACTGCCCGCAAGTCCACTGGAGGCAAGGCTCCACGGAAGCAGCTTGCCACCAAGGCAGCTCGCAAGTCCGCCCCAGCCACCGGTGGTGTCAAGAAGCCCCATCGTTACGGGCCCGGAACCGTCGCCCTTCGTGAGATCCGTCGTTACCAGAAGAGCACAGAGCTACTCATCAGGAAGCTGCCCTTCCAGCGCCTGGTGCGTGAGATCGCCCAGGATTTCAAGACTGACCTGCGCTTCCAGTCGTCTGCCGTCATGGCTCTGCAGGAAGCCTCTGAGGCTTACCTGGTGGGTCTTTTCGAGGACACCAACCTGTGTGCCATTCACGCCAAGCGCGTTACCATCATGCCCAAGGACATCCAGCTGGCCCGGCGCATCCGCGGAGAGCGTGCTTAAGTCCTCTTCCTTGGGGAAAAAGAAAAAGCACAACAAAACCTACCAGACCTCTATAACTCGGCCCTTCTCAGGGCCAAAGAACTGTTCTGAAGATAATTTTCATGACAATCGAAATGGTTGGTGGTAGGAGAGCGTTAATTTCGGTTACCCAAATCGCCTAACGGTAAGTTGGTAACATTCGTGCAGGCACGAATGTATAGTAGGTCATCAATTCGGGAGGTGGGTGGGTGCAACAAACAAGAGCTAGTAACAAATAAATGTATAAAGAATAAGTAAGTAAATAAATAAATAAAATAAAAGAAAATACAATAAAATACAATAAAATAAAATAAATTGTTTACATGAAATAGGCGTGCTGCAAACATGAAATGAAGCCCAAACACACTCCATGTATGTTACTTTGCAGTGGGTGTAAAAGTACTCCACGCAGAATTTATTTATTTATTTATTATGTTTCGATTTAGTCCGGTTTCTACGCCAATAGAGAATGCAGATTATTATAATTTTTTTTTTTTTTTATTTCCCTCTCAATATATCACTGTCGGTAACTGTCTCTTTAACATGTAACTGTGGCTCCGATGGAGCCGATTAAGTTGTAGTAGTGGGATGGCGTGTTTGTTGTGCACAAGTAACCTCTTGCTTGGAAGAGGTGTACTTGGTGACAGCCTTGGTGCCCTCAGACACGGCATGCTTGGCCAGTTCACCGGGCAGCAAGAGTCGGACAGCTGTCTGGATTTCCCGACTTGTAATGGTGGAGCGTTTGTTGTAGTGCGCCAGGCGGGAAGCCTCGGCAGCGATGCACTCGAAGATGTCATTCACGAAAGAGTTCATGATGGACATAGCTTTGGAGGAGACTCCTGTGTCGGGGTGCACTTGCTTCAGTACCTTGTAGATGTAGATGCTGTAGCTTTCCTTCCTCCTGCGCTTCTTCTTCTTGTCACCCTTGGCAATGGCCTTCTGGGCCTTTCCAGCCTTCTTGGCAGCCTTTCCGGAAGTTTTGGGAGGCATGGCAGCACAGTTACTCGTGGCGCGGAGCGAGAGAATTGAAAACTGGCCCGACTAACTTTTCCTTATATACCGAGCGGGCCGCTCAGGATCAGACTGGCTGCAGCTACGGCTCTCTTACATTGGTTGGGTCCGCGAGACGGCCACCTGGCCTGATCCTGAGCTTGGTATAAAAGACCAAGGTGGCGGGCGGAAATTTAACTCCTATCACGAAAAGCAGCAGCAGCAACATGTCAGGACGCGGCAAGGGAGGCAAAGTGAAGGGCAAGTCACAGTCCCGTTCTAGCAGGGCCGGACTCCAGTTCCCCGTGGGTAGGATCCACCGTCTCTTGCGTAAAGGCAACTATGCTGAGCGTGTTGGTGCAGGTGCCCCTGTGTACCTTGCAGCCGTCATGGAGTACCTGGCAGCAGAAGTGCTCGAGCTGGCCGGTAACGCCGCCCGCGACAACAAGAAGACCCGCATTATCCCGCGTCATCTTCAGCTTGCCATTCGCAATGACGAGGAGCTGAACAAGCTCCTGTCTGGAGTCACCATTGCCCAAGGGGGTGTCCTTCCTAACATCCAAGCTGTGCCCCTCCCCAAGAAGACAGAGAAGAAATAAGAACCCAAGGTTCGTTCACACAAGACAACCTAACCAAACAGGCTCCTTTCGGAGCCACAGGATATCACTTAAAGAGAGAAATATACGACATCAACGTTTTGCAGGATAACACTCTATTTTACGTGTAATTAGCATAGTATTGTGGAAATAGAGTGAAAATGTTTTTGAATGGTGTAGATGTGAAGGGGTACTGCGGGGGCCTGGGGTGGGGGACTTAAACGGGACTTAGAAGGGCGCAAGAAGCAGCAGCAGCAGCAGCAGCAGCAGCAGCAGCAAGGGAGGCGACCTTATTTTCACTCTGGTTCATTGACAGTACACATTTACCAGCAGCATACATTGGAGTCATATTGTAATTGTAGACTAATCAGTGTGGGCTAGCTAGCTAGCCAATTTGGGATAAACAGCAAGAATGTAATGTCCTCAATGAAGTAATGACATAGTTCAAGATACAATAAGTGAGGTGGCCTGAAGTCTTTGACAGTGTCACATTCAATAATATAGTGCTTTAAAGGTGTATCACAAAGTTTACATGCTGAGTGTTCCTGTATGGGTACAGCGTTACTAACTTGCCAGATGTGTCTGTATCCTAACCTAATTGTGGCCACGACTACATCACACAGGCAGGCAGGAGCAAGTTGTTTGGACACTATTCCTAGCCCCCTTGGTCCCTGTTCACCTACTGTAGCAGTAAGTAGGTACCTGTTGTAAATCGAAAGGTTGCCAATTCGTATTCAAGGAAAGTTGTTGGAGCTTCTAAACTTGAACTGACACAATCCGAGGAGTGGTGACCCGAGGATCACAGACACTATCTCTCCCACTACAAATCCCTTCCTAACCTCCTGCTCCTTCCTATGTCCTCCCCAAATTGAACCATGCTATCGCAAAGGTAATAATACAGGTAGAGACAACAACATATTTTCCTATTGTCTTATTATATATTAATAACAGAAACGCTGCCGCCATCACGGAGGCTTTACATTGTCTCACTGTTCATTCCCTCCACAATTCTTCCTCGTACTTCTTCTTCTTCTTCTTCTTCTTCTTCTTCTTCTTCTTCTTCTTCTTCTTCTTCTTCTTCTTCTTCTTCTTCTTCTTCTTCTTCTTCTTCTTCTTCTTCTTCTTCTTCTTCTTCTTCCATGAATACTTTATTAACGGTGTATGTAAGTTTCACCATGTTTTGCACGACAGCGGTAGAGCAAAGTATATTTTGTTAGCAATAAACCAAAAGCATATTTTATGGCCCAATCATCACTACATAGAACACCACCCATAAAGCATGATACTAGTAGACCACAAAAACTGCTATAAACCCCCAAAGCATATTTTATTGCCTAATCATCACTACATAGAACACCACTCATAAAGCATGATACTATTAGACCACAAACTGCTATAAACCCCAATAATATACTATACTAGTGACTCTAATTGTGTTACCCAATATTATACGAAATAATACTATAAAACATAATAATAAACACAATAATAGTGTATATTAGTTGAATGCAAAATCTGATGAGAAGTCAAAAAAAAAAAAAACAACATAACAATAACCTAGAAAGAGTGTAGAGTATTTTTGTGCAAACTATTATACTAGTAGATGGTCTAAGATAACTGTATGTGAAGGAAAAGGTGTGCTCTCCACTCAAACTTTCTTTTTATGAAATCTCCTACTCCCCAGCTGAGCGGTACGCCCAATGGGAAACAAAACGTGGCACATAACACGCCGCCCGCCAGCTCTGGCTCGGTGAATAGGAATCAGTAATCGGGCGGAGTATAAACAACACCGCCGCCAATGTGCTCCTCCCATCTCTGAGGAAATCTGGCAGGCAACTTAGTATTATATTAGCATGTAATAATAATAACAATAATAATAATAATAATAATAATACTACTACTACTACTACTACTAATAATAATAATAATAATAATATTAATAATAATAATATTAATAATAATAACATGCAATTTCATTTTATAACACATACTAACAAAATAGTGTATAGCCTACTATACTTAACTATAATAGGTTAGGTTGCGTAGGAGGATCTAAAAAGTACAGTAGTATACACACACACACACACACACACACACACACACACACACACACATACATATAGACAACAAACTAAATTAAAAACCACACGTCAGTGAAGTTATCAAATCCTCCAGTTTCCGTCTCCACCTCCTACGCCGACTCAAGTCCCTCGGTGGTCCTGCACACGAGCTCCTCAGTGTTTACACAACATTCATACTTCCCAAGCTCACCTATGCCTCCTCCACCTGATCTTCCTCCCTAAATGCCACACAACGTAAACACCTCGAAAAAGTGCAAAAGAGGCCATGCAAGATTATTCTCTACCCTTCCTACTCCACATATCAAGAAGCGCTCAACACACTGACCCTTTAGACTCTCACTGACCATCACCACGACCTCATCTGCAAATTTGGTAAGAAGCTTCTACACCATCCCCGACACCGGCTCCTACTACCACCTGAGATCCCTAGTCCGAGAATTGCTCTTTGACACCACAACCGCATCCAGCCCAGCCCATACGTGCACGAACTGATCGCTATAAGAACAGCCCAATCCCAACCATTGTAAAAATTATCGATAACTTGTAATAAATCAGTGTACTCACTCCCAGTAAACACTACTCCTTGCACTGTCACTAAGTTGAAATGAACTGTAGTTTGAGCTTTTCCCCAGCTAGTTATTTTATGTCTTATTTGTGTCACTCATGTTACTTGTATATTATTTGTAATTCGTAACCCATTCCCCAAATATGTAACTGTATATTTTCAGCCTTCTGGCTGCCAAGCTCTTTCAATAAACCGTTAATTATTATTATTATTATTTATATGTTGGCCCATACCAACTCACTCCCCTGAACCCTCCTCCCCACCGGACTATCAACAAGTTCTTGCCATAAGGTACTATCTCATTTGGCAAAGGAATGGAACCAGTGATGAATAGTGGTGAACAGTGCTTAACTCAGTGAAAAACAACTCGGCAGTTGAGTCTTACCCAAGCTAGCTAACCACCTTCACACAGTGAGGTCCCAGGTACCCAGTTATACTTCCCCTGAGACTCCACGATAGAGAGGCCTGGGACCACACCTCACCCACTTGAATGAGTGAGTGAGTCATGTCGACCACGTGGTGTCCCCAAGATGCTACGACACCACGTAGTGAATGTTTTGCTACAGCATCATCATGTGAAGTTCCTCATAACACCATCTGTGAGGTAACTGCTACATCATCAGGCCCCTCATAACGCCATCTGTGAGGGAGTAACTACACTACGTGTCTGGTGTTCAACACCTCACCTTACATGATCTACGCGTGCAAACATTAATCTGTATGTTCACTGTGTGCTCCTTCACCTTTCTCTAATGAGGGCTTTTGTTAAACCACCAATGTATGATGTACTAAGTCATTTGTGTCCAATGTATACTTTCGAAAAGCCCTTGTTTGGGGAAGGTAGGAGAGAGTAGTCGTCATTATTGTCCAAGCCACATTATTTATTTCTA